>NW_016690255.1:5228106-5350755 GCF_001604755.1 Lepidothrix coronata | reverse complement strand
CCGGGAATCGAACCCGGGTCGCAGCGGTGAGAGTCCTGCACCCTAACCACTAGACCACCAGAGGCCCCTCTTCCATTGTACTGAAACACATAAAGAAACCTAAATTTTAAGCGTGGTGCATAGTGCCTATCTCATTCCATGTGTTATACGTTGAAAGAGTATGTAGTTTTTGTGGCTTTCCCGCAAACTCTTTTTCTTGAACCCTGACACAAAACATCATTTTACCAGAGCTTTGAGCATTTGTGAAGAACTGGACATCTGAGACTATGTGCTACATGCACTGAAGTGGAAGATAGTTATAAAAGGTGCAAAGAAAAATACAGTCTGTCAGCAGGCAAGTATTTTTGCTTTAAAACTGTATTTTTTAAAACTTAAGTCAAGGCAAAGTAAAATTAAGCTAACACAACCTTTCCCCGATACTTTTACGTTATTTTATTTTCTCTTTTCCAAAAGTAGATACTTTGAAAACTATGATATGTAAATGGTAAATGATCACTGCATCTCAAATCATAGGTACAGTAAGAGGCTGGAAAAAGCCAGTTCCACAGCTAAACCTAATTCAAATTTTGCTTCACTAATAGCCCACAAACACTGAACTTACTGTCTTTGAACCTGAAGTACCATAAGATTATATACCTTAGAATTCCTGGATAATTTACCATTGAGATTTCTATATGTTTCCTAAAAACACATGCAAAATTTCACTGTATTTTGTACAATCATAATAAGGTAAAAAAAATATTTTTATTTTGGCAGAACAATTCTGGATGTTCTCCAACTGTTTTTCTGTGATACAGAATAGTCACACAATTCTAAGTGTGCTCTTGGTGGTTTAGTTTGCTTCATTTCATGAACTTGTATAAACTACAGTACCCGAAGGTCCTTTTGTTATAGTGTATGATTTATCTGTTGCAGTTGCATCAAGAGTTACTCTGTGCAGGCAAGACATATAACACGGGCAGGATGAAGCTAATGTGCCACAAGAGAAAGGTTTAGAGAACTGATATAGTTCCTAGTTTCCAGGATAAGGTTAGAAAGGGCTGGTGGGGTACTCAGACTGGGAGGTACTCTACTTGTTGGGGGAAAAAAAGATATTTCCTCTTTTTAAAAATAAATAAAATGTTACAACATTCAAACAAGCTTCAATACCAGCTCAGCAAAGAGCACTCAAAGATTGGTTAACAGAGGTTCAGATCTTAACAGAGAGAAAGAGAGAGAGAGTGAGTGAGAGGCACACATATACACATAGGGGTATGTCATATCTATGTATTCTACCCATCATCTCCAAATGGCCACTCTTTGTTAAAAAAACAAGATAGGGGCTCAAAGTTGACCATCATCATTCATCTTTTGACTCTTCTGTATATAAACATGTCCCCGCAATTTGCAAACATGTATCTCATTCCTTATCATAACTCATTTTATGTGCAAGGACTTATTATCCTAACATCGCATATGCAAATACATGAACTGCAACTCATTTTTCCACCACAGTAACTGGAGTCAAAACTGTTGAATAGCTACCTTTATCGATCAGCTACCAGGCTGTGACTGCTTAATAACCTGATAGAGGACCTTTTACAGAGAAACTCATTTTTCATTTTCATCTTTGTCTGAGGGAGAAATATAGATGATAGTTGTCTGTGATCACTAAAATTGTATTATAAGCTTTATATTGCCCGTCATATACAAAGGACAATTCCCTTAAACTAATAATTTACCTGAAAAAACAAAAAATAACCATTATAGTTTCAGGATTCTTTTGTATATTTGTTTTATAAGTACATGTATTAGTATATATTCCTTATCTTTGTGGGGTTTTTGTTGGTTTTTTTCCCTCTTTTAAGGGTTAAGAATAAGTAACAAAAATTGAATGTATTGAACACCTTAAGCTTATCCTAAGTTTAGAGATCCAGTTAAAAAATAAAACTCCTGTCTCACTGACACAGTAAGCAACTATATGATCGCAGTGAGAAACTATTTAATAATTTATCTTTTGCAAACAAAAATGAGAAACATTGTGCATAACACTGTATCATCAAAGAACACTCTTTTCAAATTTCCTCCTGTTTACTTAAACAATTTTAAGAGAAATGAGTATGTATGGTTGTAAATTATTAGCTTTATTTAAAAAATAAATTAGCCGGAATAAACTGTATCACATAGTAATTATATAATTATCCCTCCTCCAATCATGAACTGAGGATTCTTTTGTATGGGAAAGACATGAAAGCAATCTCCACAGAGAGGAACCGAGGTTGCCTTACTAAGTGCTCTTTCCAGGCTGCATATCCCCAGTTTTGTGTTGCAGCTGGGAGTTACATTAAATATAGCAAAATACATTTTGTCTGCAAAGAAGCTCATGAAATTCCCCATGTTGGCTGTGGTAGATTTGATCAGCTCATGAATGGGAGAGCAAATCAAAGAAAGTCTCTCAGGTTTAGGGTTGTAACCTAAGCTTTTCTTTTTAATCCCACACAAACAGACCTGCACTGACATCTCAGATATCCACACTGTTCTTGCTTAAGATGATGCAAATTATATGTGCACATCCTTGGATGGTGTCAGGACCCTGAGTGTTAGGTCTAAGTGTAGCAAAAAAGAATGTTCTGAAACACTCCAGGGATTAAACAGTGGTTCCAGTGAAGCCAGTAGGATCTTCAACTTTGGCTTCCACACAACTGAGATTTTACTCTGGTTCTTTTAAATGTGGGCTACTGACTCTGTTGGAAGAACTGGTTCTTTCTTTTTCTTTCTTCCTCTCTTTTTCCTTTTTTTTTTTTCTTTTTTTTTAAGCTTTGCCTTGAAGTAAGTACTTGTGAAAGATGTTGCCCAGAGACTAATTTTTTCTCCTGCTAGCCTCAGAGTTGTTTCAGTAAGGAAAAACTTTCTCGTATTAATGTACCAATATGCACTAGCCTTCTTCTGCAAGAATAGCCTCTGACAGTTCAGTCTTCATACCTCTTCACCTTTTTTTCTCCCCCCCTCTCCCCTAGTGTGACTATCGTATGTTTGTACAGGTGAACACTAGCTCAAAGAATATAGCAGATTTCTGAGAAAGGACTGCTTAGGATGCTTACCCAAATGTGGATCTGATTGGGTTCCTATGAGATTTATTCTATGCTTAGCACTACATAAAATGCATAGTTTTGTCATGTGAAATTGATGCCTCTTGTGATTTTTTTTTCTGTAACCAACAAGACTAAAGGCTCCTTAATGTTTCTTAGTCCTTAAGAAAATTTAAATAGGCACTAATATTAAAAGAAAGGGAAAGAACATATTCCTTTTTTATTTTTACACCTTCATATCACTCATGATGACTGTATTCAAGGTTCAGTGCTCCCTAAATTGGGTATATTAATTAACAGAGGAACCATTCCTACCAAGTGTACATCAAATGTTGGCCAACATTCATGTTCCAAACTTGAATCTATGGGTGCTTCCTCAAGACTTGTCCTCATTATAATATTGATTTAGACTACAGAACTTAAACCACATAGAGAAATATGACTTCTATATACCTCTTATTCTGTACTTATTATACTTTCATGTACTTCTCAGTGAGTTAATATGACCTCTTTATACTTCTTAGCTCCTCTAACTTCCATGAACATACAAACTCCTTATGATCAAGTACAATTACATTATAATACAAAAAGCATAGGGTAAGACTTGAACGGCTGTAACTCATTAGCTGACAATATGACAATTTCATGGTACATATGCAACCCAGCAGTCAAATATCCCACTCTGCCTACTGAAAACACATAAGGAGAAATCACATAAGGGACTGTCCTGGAACTTATTTTCCACGGTGAAAATATGCAAAAAAAGTGTTATTAATAGCCATTATTTCATAACGTGACAGTTCCTACTTCAGTGTGAAGGGACATATCCCCTGTAGGAAATATTTATTTTTCTTTCTCAAACACTATTTCATGCTTGAAGGATCCTTGTAGACTCTTAGTCCATTTATGTTCCGATTTCTACTGTCCTGTTTATCGCTATCCTGACCTCTGCTGCTACTACTGGAACAAATACTGCCAGCAAGAGCCAGAGAATAATAAAACTGTATGGTACACACAATCACATTTGTTACATAACTAATTCAGGACAGCGGACATTTTTTACAGCCTAACGATAGGAAGTATAGGTGATTTTTTCAAGGTCCTCTTCATTTATATAGTTTATCAAGACACCTTATTCCACTTCAACTCTTTCAAAGAATATAAACAATGCTTAATGAAAAGAAAACAGGAGTGCAATTAGAAACGTGTGAAGGTTAAAACTGGTAAGTATTGACCTTTTCTACAAAACAAGTTGACACTCTTTTGCATCTCTAATTAGAAAATGAGTGTAATGGAATTTTATTATTATTGATCAATAGCTGTGTTATGATTCAACCAATTATGTTAAGACAACAAAGAAATAACAATCATGGCATGTATTCATTTAACTCTGTATCTCACAGTGATCATTCTGGAAGCTGTGAGAATAGCTGTTAGAATATAAGACAAGCAGATGTATTATCCCAGCCATTGGAAATCTTCAGCTTAAGGATTCCCATGCCAGACCTTTCATATACTTTTGTGTAGTCAACACAAAATAGTCTTCTATAAATCAATATACTTGCCTTTTGAATCGACTTGTACTTCAGAGTGCTGTAACATCTTGTGACCACAAATTTTGTAATCTCAGTATTCACTGGATTTCAGTAGACATTTTATTGTCAATTACTCCAAATCATGAGGTGATCCTGAAATGCCTTGCCTAAATCTGGTAGAATGTGGAGATGATTTCAAGACTCCATCTTTGAATGCAGAGAATATTTATGCCACCTACAGTAACAGACTTTAGTGGGACCAGAAAATGCCAGTATTACTAATCAGTAGATTAAAAAAGCTATTACTATCTATCTATCTATCTATCTCTTTAAGCAGAACAAAGAAGAAGTCTGATGAGGGAAATAAGACTTATCTTAAACAGCAGCAAATTAAGATTTAAAATACGTAATAAAAAAGATTTGGAGTAAAATGGGACTAAAAATACTAAGAAAATGTATAGTAAGCCTTGTGTGTTGACATGAAAGGGATGACTGTGAAATAAGCTCGTTGAATTTCAGAAGATATAACTGAAGGCTTAGATTTTGAATGCCACTGTGATCTTATGCAAAAATGGCTGCTAAGAAAAAAATTGTAATAGTCCCTTAGGAATGAATCTCTCCTCTCCTTGCAATACTGACAAAGGGTAGCAACAGAAAACATCTCATTTAAAATTGAAATCCTGATAGATCTTGGGTGGCTTTATTAGTTTCCGGTCCACCTTGTTACAAGATATTGAAGAATCAGGGATGGTAGAATCTAAAACTCTGGAAACCTTTGTAATAAAAATTGTAGTTCAACTGGGGCTCTACTCTTGTTCAAAAAGAATTTACAGTTACTTGCCTTTAATTGCAAAGACCAAATACCCACTTCACAGTTGAGTTATCCATAAAACTCCCTGTCTCCCCGCCAGTTCTTATGAATTCTACCCTGCTACCAAGCAAAAGCAAGATAATGATTGTAGAAAGTCTGGGACACCCACAATAAAGGTTTCCTCTAAAGTGTGCAGTTGGGCCCATCTCTCATTTGAAATACATTTTAGCTGGCAGTCCTGTAAGAAGTATTCTGATCAAAAAATTCAGAAACCTCTTTTGATGCCATCATTAGTCAGGCCTGTTATTTAGAATGCCTAAACATTTTTTTAAAGTGATTGAAGACTATGACATTTTAAATGTAATATCCCAACACTCTGCTAATGTGCTCTTAGACATCTATTTCATCATGAGTGTATTCGGGCAACATGAACAAGATTTTTTTAAGGAATCATCTAAAATTACTATGCAGCAGGTCTGTTCTCCCTGCACTTGGTATGTATCACACATAACAGGTTCAAGTATAAGTGCTGCTGTAACAACTCCTTGAATCTGACACCTGATTTTTTATTATGTTTAATGCATGTTGAATGTAAGAAAGGGGGGTTTGGTCAAGAAACACAACGAGCTAGTAGCAGTCATACAGAAATACAAGATGATATGAGGTGTTTTTAAAGCACTATCTCAAAAGGCAGTGACCTGGAGAGAAAGCGCTAAAGCCAAATAATAGTCTGAAACTTGTATTCCAGTCACCAGACATAAAGAACAATTTAAAAAAACCCATATCTGGAGCACAGACATTTTATGTGTGCTCTATTTCAATGCATTAGGCATATGAATGATACTGAGAGTCGCATTCTGCAGAGATAGAAGAAGTTGTTGATTTGTCACTACAGTTGCATTTGTTTAAACAGGTAAATGACAGTGAAGACTGTCTTATCCTCATCTGGCAAAATAGTCTGGGTGATAACCATATACTCTACCCTTAGCCACCTTGATATATTCCTTGACATACCCTATGTGCAAAAAGCTCTTTCTATCTTACTGCTTGCTTCAGGCTGTCCATTTAGCTGCTACATTTCTTAAATTTTGCATAGTACCTTAATTCCAACTCTATTTAAAATGTGAGTCTCTTCTGGAGTACAAATGAAAATGCAACAATAACAGCACTGGCAGTTAAATGATAACTTTCAGATTATCCAGTTTCTCTTTTTTTCCTACTTTATATTTGAACTCGCTATTACAGATTCTAATAACTTCGTAACTGAAAACAAGTCCATAGTCAGGAACTTTGCCCTGCATTCCAGCTTATATATCCAACTTCATTAGCAGCTTGCAGGCAATCATCACTGTTAATGAATCACCACTGTTTCAAGCAGCTTTCTGTTCAGATAGTTTTTCTATCCACAGGCAGTTGGCTTAATCTGCCACAGAAAACTTCATGTGATAATATCAAATGCTCTAACAGATTGCTTCTATCTTTGAGCTCTCTTTCCCAACGTTATTATTGTCTTATATCACCATATATGTGTGTGTATATAAAATTATAGTTTTCTTCATTAACTAATAGTACTTTTTTTCATGTTATCATAATAAAAAGGCTGAAAGAAACAATCAGAACTTTGCATGTGAGGATCTAAAGATTAGTTATATTTTTAAAAGAGTAGGAATTATTTGGGAAGCATGAAGGTGAACAAAACTGGTGTTTCAGAGCTCATTCTACTATTAAAAATAAGATTTTATTTAAACATCCCTTCATTTGCTTCATGTAAATCATATGCTGATACTCAACTGAACCTAATGGTAGTTTATAGAGCCTTCCTAAGTCTTCGTTTGCGAAGCCTAGCCATGAGTACTAGGGCATCCAGAAAGGTACAATCAGAAATGTTGGGGATAACTTATGGGCTATTATTTACCCAAGAAGTTAGACAATTTTTGCAGGTCACTGGGCACAACTGAGAAGTCCCTGGCACCATCCTTCCACCCTCCCTTCAGGTATTTATATACTTTGAAAAAATCCCTGTGGAACCTTCTTTTCTCTAGGCTGAGCAGTCAGAGCTCTCTCAGTCCTTCCATCATCATCAGCTGTAGCTTTAATTTTACCTAATTCCAAGAAGCAATGATGACTTTACGTTTCTGTCAAAATTGCTGATATAGAACGTGCAATTTGATACCATCAGTTAGACTAGGCTTTTCTTTCTCACATCAAATGGTCATGGCAATTTGGCTTTAACAACTGTCAGGGCCCTGAGGGCACTACCTGGGCAGCCCCTTCCCTGCTTCTGCCTTTAACTTTACTTCTTCTTCAACTACTTCCTCTGTGAAATCAAATAGTAATTACTGCTTCCACTGTAGATTAGTTACCTATAGCCCATGAGGCCCTTTAAACAAATCAATATGTTCAAGTAGGATTTATCAGCTATGTTCCCTACAGAAAACTAGGGCACCAACTGAACAGCTATTTTCATACTTGTGAACAGTCTTCAGTTAAAAAGTGCTGATGTTAGTTTTTTGTTATCCTGAATGCTGTGATCTAGAAAGCATGGGGGAGGAGAAGAAACGACCTGAAACCCTATATACAAATGTCACCTCAGCACCTCCTGAAGTGAATTTTTAAGTGTCATTCACCTACTCGACAAGACCATTTTCCTTCAATGAACAGTTTATCATTCCCAGTCAGGAGAACTAAGAGACATGCCATTGAATATGAAGACATTTCAGAGAAGTTGAATATATTTAGGAGAAAGTTTTATTGGGAAACATGACCAAATTGCAGTATAAGCACTTGAGGACAATATTTTCAAGAGGAAACACTTAACAGTTGTTTTTCAGGTGAGTATTTTTTCCCCAAAGAAATTAAAAATCCTCCTTGAAGATGTTTCTAATCAAGCTAAATTCAGGAAGATTGAAAATCTGTATGTAATTACAGACACTGTGTTGCTTATTTCTGCTCAAAGAACACACTTAATTTTGTCAGCTTCTTGTGTTTAGCTATTTTACAAAAACTTGATCAAGCCAAGTGCTAAAACGTCGGTGTCTCAGTCCTAGTAAAAGGCACATGGTTATAAGATCAAAATGACTGATACTAGACTCATATATATATAAAGCTTCTTAGAAATATGACATCTGCTTAAAACTTGAAGCCTTTCAGCAGCTCACAGCTTCCCAATCTTTGAGTTAAACTTAAAGAAAGCATGACAGATTAAGCAAAGCCAAAGTCAGGACCAGTGGAGGATAAAGTGTGTGAGTGTGTTAAGGAAAAAGGTTTTAGAGACACAAAGAATTAATTTGATTGACTCCAAGAAACAATATATAAATACCTGGAGGTATATATAGCATTTCCTTTTTTTTTTGATACTGTTTTCCTGATACTTTCACTCATGTGATCTTGACATGTATCATGGCTAAAAATGAAGTTTAGGCAGCTAGTAGCAAGGGGATAGTCTGAGCTAGAAGCAATCAATGATGGTACTTTAAGGGTAGATAGACTTTGTGCCAGGCACTGTGCATTCATGTGGTTGGTCTGAAGCTGCAAGTCTCCTTGGAAGCAAAGAGATCATTTAAAGGATGACAGGTGATGACTGTCAGTTGAAGGAGTGGATAATAATCCTTGGAAATGAAAATAAAAAATCTAAACAACATTTGATACCTCACTAAGAATGTAAATTAATTTCTGAAGACAAATATGCCTGTCAATTGAACAGACTCTTCCCATTCTTCCTCTTTTAAACTTTGATTTCTGGCTCAGATTTACTAGGCACATTTAAAATTTATTCCTCTGATGCTATTTTTACAAGTTCCTTTATAGACTAGAACAGCAATTTTAATAGGTTCTAAAAATGAAGCCTTTTATTTTTGGTACACAGAACACTGTGTACTAAATGCAATGTACTAGAAGTTGCACAAAACACAAGAACTTTAATACTTTTACTCTGGATTTAAGAACAGAAGCTTGTACTTTACATTTTTCTACAAAAACTGATATGTAAAGCTTTTCTTTAAGTAAATTATTTTTCCTTCTCCTCCACATAGTAGGAATGAAATTTGAGAAGCTATTTCTTAAAGCCAGTAATATTTATCACACAACTGAAATTTTGAATCATAATTCTTGTGGATAAAGTGCAGGTTTCAACTAAAATGAAACAGAAGTCTGCAGAATGATGTTAGGGAGATGATTGTAATAATGGAAAACTCTAAATAATAGAACTATTAGCTTTAGAAAATCAGGGAATAAATGTATCTTTTAAAACATGGTCAGTTGCTGTGGGTAAAAACGAATGCTGAGTTTATTTTTAGCTACAATAATGTTTTTACAGTCCAATAGTCCAAAATAGTACATAAAAAATTTAATTAATAATACAGTTAAAATTGCTTCACAAACAATTTCTATTCCATCCTTTTCTCTGTTGTGATGTTCGTCTTTCCAGTGTCCTTCTGAATCTTGAGGTCAAGAGCTGAATCTTTCTCAGCTGCCACAGGGTTGGTAGTGATAATAAGTCACCAGAAACCTGAAGACTTTGGAGGAAGGAGCATAATATTTGTGGTGGAGTTTCTTTCCTTTCATTTTCAGATTTGTTTCTACAAGCTTTCTCACAATATTTTCCTTTCCATCGATCCCCGAATATTCATGACAGAAAGAGCTGTTGTTTGTCATGCACTAATTCCCTAGGCCTGTGTGACATTGTTGCACAGGGTATTTTTAAGGTACCACATCTGGAGTGAATTCACCTGACAATGTTGCAACAAGCTAAATCCAGCTCAGTCTGTACCAGCCTGGGTGAGACCTGAAACCTTGCACTGGCTAGTCAATGCAAAGCCTATGGCCTTCTACTGGCAATGGCAGGAAGTCATATTTACTGGGCTAGACCTATTGCCAAAGTGAACAGAAACATACCACTGACTTCCATCTGATGGCATCTGACTCAGCTGATGCATTCCACCAGGTAAAATGGAAAGAAAATAAAATTGTACTTGTGTTTCCTGAATGTATCTTCAAAATTACTAGACTATCAAAAGTTCAGAGGACAGATGTTAGGGTTTTTTTAAACATTCAGTATAGTTAACTTATGTATATATTGTTATATATATTGTTAAGAAAGGCACTTTCAGTGGTTGGAGCGTAAAATTGAAATTATTGAAACACGGTGAAAGAAAAGTATTTTCTTTCTTACTAGATGGAAGACTTGAAATGACACATGTTGGTTAATGTGCTCAGAGGTAGAATTGAAAAGTGAAGGCAGTAAAAACAAGGCAACTTCCCAACTTCATAATCCATTTTATATTTATTAATCTAGTTTGTTTGTAAATAGAGCTGTTTTCTTATTCATACAGTTTTTTTCAGTGTTAAATAAACCAGTGAAAGCTTCTTTTGAGACTGACCTCTTTCAAATGTGGAGTTAGAAATGTTCCTTATTAACTTGCAGTATTTCTTTGATGCCACTGTACAGTTTTGTTGTTATTTCTCTGAATTAAACACTGTTAATATCAATATATCTCCATATTGAAGTTTTCCTCATTCTTCCTTACTTTACTCTTTAATGCTTATTTCCAAATCGTGTTTGAGATAAATGAAAATGGGAAGAAAGTTATAAAATAATTATGTTTGAGATGAATAGCTACATCTTTCATAAATCTGTTTTTTAATTACAAATGAGCTCAACATAGTAATGCATTTTACTTTAATTATGATTTTGATGACCTTCTTAGAGCTGAAACCTGTTTCTCTTTATTTAATGACATGCATGTGTGTGTTTCAGGAGCTCTGTTGCTAAGTGATTTCCAGGGAAGCTAGTGAAGCAAGCTAATGAAGTGTCAGATAATATTTTGTAGTGTTTTTATGGAATGGCATTACTGGACCAAGAAGAGACCTGTCTTACAATTGCAAATTCTTCAGAGTTTGTAGGTTTGAGAGAGTATATCAGACTCAAATTTGAAAGCGGCCCCCCCATCTCCCTGTTTTACCATATCCAGCTTGTACATTTGACCATATTGCATTTCCCTGTTTCTTTTCTCTCTATTTTTCTTGTGTGCTCTCTCTTTCTTTTTAAATAAGCATCACAATTTCTCTTTCCTGCAGCTTTGTTTCTGGAAGAACCTGAAATGCACTGCATCTGACATATATAGTGTATAAATTCAGCTGTAAGATACGGAACTTGTCAACTTCAGAGTGTATCTGTAGCAGGTGGAAGTGACACAACACTGACTTCAGTACAGCTCTGTCACAACAATAATGGAACCTTGGCCTAGCTCCACAAACAGTTTAAAAACACTCTTTATAACAGATTTGTTCGTAAGTAGTCTCTCTCACAATGGGAAAAGATTGGGATCTTAAAATAGAAATGCTTAAGCAATTCCAAAAGGCAATTGGTGTAGGATTCTTATACTACATCATGTTATAGAGGGGAAAGGAAGCCATATTTTCTCTGGGATCAAGGATTTTAAGTCTTCAATAATGAGTTACAGAGCATATGGTTAGGACTTAGATATACCCTACAGAAGAGGTAAATGATATATCGTTTAGTTACAGGTTATATGTGATCTTTACACACATTTTTTTAAAAACCGATTCTTTAAACTGGTTACTAATGTATTGAGAGCACATCAAGGAAAAGGAAGCCTTTCTCAAGGATAACTGAATGTACAAAATGAAGCTCCTATCACATTTCAATAATTAATAAAAAACCCTGACCTTTCTTAAAGAAATGAACCACGAACGATTATTATTATTTTCTTTTTAAGACAGTGAAGTCTTAAACTAATCAGCTAAATTGATTTAGACTTCGAGAAATTATAATTTGAAAATTTTAATTTGCACATATCCTAATTTGGAAAACATGAATTTCACAATAGCTTTTTCTCTCATTCTGACTTTCCTCTAGATCTTCTTTTTTTCACTTAATAAACTACCTCCCTCCATTGATCCTGCTGGACCAAAACCATGTTTGTGTTATACATTATTAAAGTGGTGTCAGACTCATGATATAGTATGCTTGGGCCTTTGCAGCAGCATTATTTTACTTGGTGTTCCTTAAAAAATACTCAAGAGATTCTAAAGCAGTATTAGCTCCTTTTACAATGTACTGTATAACCTGTTTAGTTGTATGACATTAAGTTACTAAACAAAATCGAAGGTGCTGCTGCTTCCTACAGTCTACTTCAGAGTTTCTTTTTGTAGGTGGGGTTTTCAGTCCCCACCGAAAAGACCTAATATTTGAGGGATGGTATATATTTATTTATATTAAATTTGCCAGTGGGGAAGTCACACAGATGGTGATTAAAGAGAACAGCTTGGCATTTCACTGTGAGAGTGTACACCAAACCTGAAAGTCTCTCAATTGCTCAGGTACCTACAGCCTCAATGTACTCCTGTTGCAATCTGCTTAAAGGGCAACACACTCCACTCTAATTTTTACATGAATTAGGTCCTGTCTCTCTTTTCAAGTTTGAAAGCAAAATATTTCTCATGTTTCTGTGTGACAGAAGAGAGTAGTTTTCAGCTAGAGAGGAAAATAAGACAAGAAAAGGAAGGGCATGTATTTCAATTGTAAAGATTAAATGGTAAATAAAACTGATCTCATGCCAGTCTGCAGCATATGTGGGTACCTTATCTCCTGTGAAGGACGGAGCTGTGAAAGGATTGCCTTTTTGCCTCATTCTGTTTGCTGAAGTCTGAGCCAGGTGGAGCTCTCTCAAAGGACGGAAAGTAGGTCCCTTCACAGAAACAACTGAACATCTAGAAGCAGAAACCTGATTTCTGCTTACTTTATTCTGCCCTCTGAAGAGAATGGGAAAGAACACAAGCTAGAGGCTGTTATACAAAAAACCTGAAAGACTTCAATAAAGAGTGAGGGAAGGTATATAGGTAGCCATCAGAAGTGAGAAGACATTTTTCCCATGAAAAAATGGGCAACTTCTGGAGTAGGGGAGAAGCCCAGAAGCAATACTCAAACAGTTCAATAACACTTGCTGAAGCAAGTGAAGGCAGAACCCCACCTTGCAACAATATATTGTGCAGTCTGTTGTGCAATCCTCTTGTTTCAGGGTTACACCCTAGCGATTCAGATTTTCAGTCTCAAAAGTCTCTGTGTGCTAGCTGGTGTTCCAGTAAAGAAAATCAAGAGCCTTTTGGTATCTCACTTTTCAGAAAATTTCAATACCATGGCTTACTAGGGGTGTTCCATGTTAGGAAGACATTCATAGTTAACCTATATTTAGTTTGCAGTGAAAGATGCAAAACCTACAATGATGCAATACAGTCATATTTGGGTGCTGTCCTCATCCTTTTGTCAGTCAAGAGTGGGCCAAAGAAGAGTGCAATATTTCTTGCCAATAAGCTGTTCCTGTGAATAGTAGGAGATGTTAGTGTTGCTTTCATATCATACATAGGCAGTTTTCATCCGTCTGCTGATATTGTTATCAGTACTGGAAGTCAATAGAAGCCATGATTTTTGGACTTGAAATTGCAGTTCTTGTCTCCTGGGAATGGTGCAGAATCAGCAATATTTAGTATTTAGTATGTGTAGCAAAATGACGTGTTTCCCAATTGCACCTTGTCTGGAGCAGACTGATATAACTGTATCAGTTAATCTTCTCTCCTCACACTCAAAGTTTGGCAACAGACATGTTGCCTCCAGCTAACTTCATAAATAAGTAATAAATACTTTATCAGAGTATAAGGCATGATGGCCTGGGACAAAATTTGTTATATCACTGAAAATGTTTGGCATCTGATTTGTTCTACACTGGTATATTCTGTTCTATAATAAAAAATAAATAAATCTAGGTGGACTTTGTTAGTCTGGGCATTTACCAATTCCCTGCTCAGGACAGCTAAATATTTTTTGAGTATATGAGGACTCATTACACCCACACATAATGAATAAAACCTCAGACATTTGAAGGCAGAAAATAATGTAGCAGATTACAACTAACACTTTTTTTTTAAAGGGAAATAACTAGACAACCAGTACTTTGTTGTGTCCTTCTCTTGCCTCCACCTTCACTTCACACCTTCTTCCCTAAGTCAAATTTACAGTAATACCCTTTCTGTAATTTATTTATAGTAATTGAGAAATAAAATCCAATGAAAGATTTTGTATTGTACTCTTCCCTAGTGTCCCTGGTGCATACATAATCTCTGTAGAGGATTGCTACAAAACAGTATGACGAAAAGTAGTGGGTAAACATATACAAGGCTGTGTTGTGTTTTAACTCTTTTGTCTCCTTTGGGAGTGTTACAATCCTGAATCAGAGCCTCTAATCCCTCTCTCTTTCCCTGCATCAATACCCACAGTTCAAAGACATCTTGAAGTCCAGTAGGACAAACTCAGATATTTAACCTCAGTTTACTTTTCTTAGTTTTGCCAGCTCAGCAAAGTATGCCACACTATATTTCAAATTAAATTCCTTTTTTAGCCATGCCTTTTGATAAATGACAAAGCCTTTTACCAGCGACTTTTATTAAGTGAAGCTGCAAAAGGGATTTCTTCATATTTTTAAGATTAAGGAGACATTCTACCTGTGTAGGTTTGTTCTTTTGGGGGGGTGGGGCAGTTTGTGTTCCAAAATAAAATCCTTCACCTCACAAAACAAGTACCTTCTGTATGACAGACAACAAGAACATTGTTATTGCTGCATCATTAACAAATGTCTTGTTTAGACACCAAATATGTTTTCTGTAAAAGGTGAGCTCTTGTTCACATTACATTTATTCGTCTGAAATGTTTGTCTTTAAAAATGCACATAGGAGCCTGAAGGCAAGTATTATAACGGTATGTTTTGAAACATTGATCTAAGCATTGTTAATGGAAGTGTTATCTAAATCTTGTAGAAGTAATGAAAATTTCTCCAGGTGTTAAACTTCAGAATCTTCTGTCACTTTGATATAAGGGTTAGACAACAAAGTGGATTGCCTTGTCCATCAAAATGTAGTTGAAGAAAATGTCACTGGCTACTGAGGTTAAGAGTGACAAATATACAGGAAAATTGATGTGGAATTTATCAAATTGAAAAAAACTAAATGCTCACCAAAACAAAAAAAAAACTGAACCAAACCAAACCAAAAACAACAACAACAACAACAACAAGTGAAAAAAAGCTGATGCAAGATGATAAAGATGATATTAAGTTTGCATTTAGCTCAGGAATCAGTTTAGAATTGGATAACAATGAAAGAATAATGGCTTAATCTAAAAAGATACATTTAAATTTACTTGATTTAATTTCCTATCATTGGCTAGGCTGAGAAGAATATAACCATATGATTTTCACAGGGAGTCTAACACAAAGGTAGAGAAAGTTTGCTTAAAAACATACTTGCCTTCTGCTTTGTTCTATAAGATTAATCATTATCTTGAGTTTTAAGCTGAGCTATGAGAAAAAGAAACAATAGTTAGGGTGTACAATTTTGTTTGGTAGAATGATTTCCTTAAAGACAACACATTATTTGGCTTGAATTATTGGGTGTAAGAGTGACCAGATGGAAAATTCAATTTACATTTTATTTTAACTGATGTATCAACTATTCCATTGACAAAGAGAGGTGTTACTTTGGTGAGTGAGAAAAATGTTATTTTCTGCTTATAGTTGCATTAAAATGTTACAGTATGTTAGAAATTTTCACTCAAAGCCTTTTCATCACTATTGCTGTTTCCCAGACTCCTCCATTTTTAGCTGTTCCTAGAAGTGAGAGCTCTAGAAGGTGTTACTATGGCTGACATTTTGCTGCCATTTCCTCCACCCCTCCCCATATATTGATGAATGCACAGTGTATTAAAAGGGCTGCATATGTTACGGACTTTGTCAACCCACTTGTTTTCTTTAGCAAAACTGACAGCTTAAGAGAACAAGAGTTCAATCCTTGACTTCCCAAATCTCTCATCCTTGTTAAATCTCCTCCTTTTTTTTCCAAGAGAACAAGTCAAATATCCAAAGCCTGGGTTGATCTTCAAAGCTAGAGGAACTTGTGTTCTGCTGCTTGAAAGAGGAAAAGATAGATAAGCAGTAGTTAATCTATGTTTTTATTCATTTGCCCATCCCCTCTACTTGTTCCTCTTCTGCCTTGCTTATATTTTTCCAAAGGCAAAGAAACAATGTATTCCCTAGCCACAAACAATAGCTAACATTTTCCATGGGCTTATGCTTGTCTCACAAATCTGGGACGACAGAACTGTGGCATTGACTTTTTTTCCAGCAGGTGTCATAGAATCATAGAACAGTTTGAGCTGGAGGCAACCTTTAAAGGTCATCTGGTCCAATCCCCTGCCATGGGCTGGGACATCTTCAACTATACTAGGTTTCTCAGAACCCCATCCAATCTGACCTTGAATGTTCCAGGGATTGGGCATCTCACACCTCTCTGGGCAACCTATTCCAGTGTTTCATTACCCTCATTGTAAAAAATTTCTTTCTTATATCTAGTCTGAATCAACCCTCTTTTAGTTTAAAATCATTATCCATTGTCCTATTGCAACAGGCCCTACTAAATAGACAGGCCCTTCTATATAGACATTCGTGGAAAGTCTTGGTTTCCTGCCATTAAAAAAGTGATTTTGTACATGCCACCTGTTTCCTGAACATATTTTGATGGTTGCAGCTTCTGACACACCTATGATTTGAGATTGGTTTGCCTTTTGCACAGGTTTCCCCCCAGATGTCTATTCTCTAGGACCTTCTAAAAAAGCATGCATGGGACATGAAATGCTGAACTATGTCAGTGGATTTACAGGGTTTTATTTTGTAATGAGAAAAAAGAAAGGTACAAGATTTAGAAAGCGTAAGAGTTGGAAAAGCAGCCTACTATTTTCAGTGGTATTTCATGTGCTGGTATTGAAAAGTGTAGCACTTCTCTGTTTCTGGCAAGAGGGCTTGTCTAAGTTCAGTGACATGGTAATACTTTGTACTACTTCCTTAAAAATCTAACAAGGAATAGAAATTCTTTAAAACCAGAAAACATCCTATTAGCAGTAGTTTCATTTTCTCATAATTCATAAAGTATTAGAGCAGACAGTATTTGAACTGGAGACACGTTTGCATTTCACAATATACTTGTTTTATTTCCTATGTTATTTTATTCATGATATTTTTTGATCATCCTGACATTAATTTCATGTGAAAAATATATTTTATTTTAAGCAAATAAGAAAAAATTCTCCACTCTGATTGATGGATATTTATGATCTTGTCATGGTCAAAGCAGAAATTTTGCAAGTACCAGACACAAGATTGGCTATTTTTTATTTATTTTTTTCTTTCTTTCCCTGGACTGACAATAAAACTGAAAGTCTTGAGGAACTCATCAAATGTAGAGATGGTTTCTCTAAAAGAAGACCTTCCTGGGGACAACAGGGGATTAAAAGAGTTCCTGTTCTGAATTGCAGCCCCATAGGGATAAAACTACATCTGATTACAGTTAAAGAAATGCCACAGAGCAAGGAAAAAAGAAATTAGAAAGAATGTTTTGTATTACTTGCAATTCATTCCATTTTCCCTTTAGGCAAACAAACCATTATCTTTGGTGATGGCAAAGTCTTTGACATTATATGAAACTTTCTTATTTTATTCTAAGCCCAAGAAAAACATTTCTTTAAGAGGTGGGTGAAAGAAATAAGGAATTGATAAAAGAAGTGTTCAACTTTTAATTAAGTTTAGCTGACAACAGTCAGATTAATGATTTGCTTTATTTTTCCTTCAATATCAGAAACCTGTATCAAACCCCTTGGTTCAGTACAATGTAGTTTACCATGCAGAGAAAATTCTATGGCTTCCTGCATTTCCATAGCTAATCTTTTATTATCCCAAAGCCAGCTTTTATAGCCCAGAGCATTAATTTTTATCTACTGACGAAATTTTAAATGGGCATCAATATTGGGCAGTCTCCTTCCCTCTCTTCGCTTCCTCACAGTCAGAAAGCACAGTAAGCAGCTAAATATGTGTAAACAGCCCAAAATAAATTCAGTTACATTTCTCCAAGCTGAATACTTTGGTGTGGTTCAAAAAGTTATATTAATATGATAATTCTGTAATTATGGTTTGCATTTGCTAGAATTTCGGACTATTTGCTCTGGCTCCTCATACACAGCTCCAAAATGCTTTCAGCTAATTTTTCTTCTAATTCATATTCTTATTTTGATGCATTTGTGATTTCCACTCCACTTTTTTTAATGAATTTTTCTGTTGAATAATCAAGAGTTTGCAAGAGAAAAACAGGGTGCTAGTGTAACGTTATACAATAGAGAGGAGAATACTAGTGCAGGCTATATATTATCGTGATGGCCTACTTTCACTACTGTGAAGTGCTGAGAACATTTCTAAGTGAACTCATGTTGCTCATTTCCCATTTCTCTCCGTATTTGTTCATGGAAAGTTATTGTACCTAATCTGCACTGATGGGATAGTAATCCATTAAGTTTATTTGAATACTGCTGTGTATCCCAGGCCCAAAGAGGAAAAGACTAAACCTCTTTCTAAGAAGTAGAGTCACAGCATCTTGCAATAGGTACCATATGGTTCAATTGACTGAATTAAAGAATCTAATTTGGGAAGACTCTGAGATGACTATAACCATTCCAATTATAAAAATAAAGAGGTGGGTTAGTGATCAGTAGCATTAAATCCCAACAAAACAAACTTTTTGGAATGAGGAAATGAAGAACAAAAATGAAAACATTGTTCTGCTACTAGGAGTAGCAGAACTGCTATATGCAAATGTATAAGATATCTCATCCTGGTAAATGCATGTATTTCTGGTCTTTATCTGCTTTGCACTCCCTCACAAAAAAAATTAAAAATATTAGTAAGAGTAGGAAAAACAGGTAAAGGGAATAGAAATATCCAAGTTTTGAATTGTCTTTCATATGTCTGACCAATTAGATTTTTACTCTCCTCTTTAAAATCTCATTGGTTTTAAAAAGCTTACACTGTTATATGGGAATTAGTTACTTGTCCTCTCTGGGTTATAGTACAATTTATTTGCATATAGCTTAGGAAACAGAAAGAGTAGGAACCACTAAACATATGGATCAGTGTCTTGATTAGGATGCCAAATCATTAGGGCAGTTTAGAGGTCTGGGATAACAATGGTAAAGTTTGTCAATTTCTATCCTACAGATTATCAGAATATGGACGAAATTTAAAATTTAAGATCAGGAAGAGTATTTTGTTTTACAAGAGCATTTTATTGGAGAGAGTAGTCCTGTCTTCAGTGTCCTAAAGCTGCCTTTTTGCATCTAAGATTTTTTTTATTTAGGAATTGGCAGGTTAGGGCATCATCAGTTTTGCTGCTGACCCACCCAGATCCCCTCTTTACAAGCTTTTCAAATGACAATCTAGCTCATATGAGCTAGATTGATATGAAATGTCTTTCATTTCATATCTTGTCAAAATGCTTAGCCAGTGACTGAACTGAACCAAATGCAAAATTGTTGCTTGTAAAGTCTTCTCTAAGTTGACATAACTGGACTGGTCAAATCTGTGACAATACATTTGCCCCCAAAGTCACTGGCATCCTTGTCATTTTCATGCCAACACCTTATCTCTGTTCCTGACAGATAGGGCCTCCTTCCATTCACTAGTAAATTAAATAGTAAACTAAGTAATGTTTAATAGTGAACTAAATAATATTTCATATTAATGGGTTTGTGGATTCCTTCTTAATAAACCTTCTCAGCTATTTAAATAATCTTTTCTGTTAGGACTAGCCTCCTGTATTTATGTTCTGTAATTTCTTCAACATTCGTCAGAACGTGTTTAGGAGGCAAAATGCTAATACACATCTTCTAACAGCATGTATTTGTAATGGACCCCACAGCAGTTGCCCTTCCTCCAAAACAGGGGATATACATTTTTGGTATGTTAATGAATAGTGTTGTCCAGCTTTCTCAGTTTAAGGCTGAAAAGCAGCTGCGGAATGTACAGACAAAACACTTACAAGGGCCATGACCAAATGACAGGTAACTAAGAAACAATTGACTAATTTAGAGCTACAAGACTTCAATATTTATTGGCATTAAAGGCTTTTCTTAAATATTTTTATAATTTTAAAGGCTGTCTTTTGGAGACCCAGAGAATAATTGTTGTTAGACAGCATAGACAAAAATGTGCACATATGTAAATTGTAGTATATAAAGTAGAGAAAAAGGGCTCTTGAATTTAACTTTTCTGTAGGAATAATCTCTCCAATTCTGCTTTTTTTTTAAACAGTTATCAAAATTAGGCATAGCAGGACTGTCACAGCTCTCAGAATCTTGTGTTTGCCTTTCACTTTCTAAGAAAATGAATAAGACTCCTAAGGAGCGTGATGGTGTTTTCAAGCTTCCTTAAAAATCAGACTTCACACTAATTTATTTAACTATAAAAGAAGACAGAAAAAATAACTTCTCTCATAATTTTTCTTTAAAACACTTATCTTAGCATACCCTAGATTTAAGCCTAGTATGATCTTTATTACTTTTTAAATGGAACTTCTCAGAGTTATTTGTCTTTGAAACAAATCAAGAAGAAGACCGTATGTACCACTGCAGACTATCTCAAAATGCAGTTTCATAAGCCCTTATTTCAGTCGAGGAGGGATAAAAAGAACCATTTATTTTCATAATGACTCTATTAGGGCAGACTATGCCTCTGCTTAGAAATGCCCTGTTAGCAAAGCTGTCATCCAACAATGATCTCTGGGAAGGTGAATGAATATAGCACAGACTGTTCCTGCATTCATTTTAGAATAGTCAATAACTTCCCCCATGCCTCTACTATTTCACAAAGCATCATAATTTCTTAAGGTTTATTTTTTGTTTAGTAATAATGCCCTCTCATGGACCACAATTCGATCCACAGTGAAAACTTGCCTAAGCAGAGAATTATGCACTAGAGAAATATTTACAAGATCTATTGTAATTTCTGCTGCAAGCAGAGTCATTTTTCAGAATACTCTGTGAAGTTGATATACTGAATTTTTTCTCCCACTGCCTCTGGTCATACTCCAGGGTCACATATGACTGTTCAAGACACCGATGGTATAAGATCAAGGAGATCCAGTTTCAGAAATAAATTCTTTGTAGGACACTTGGGAACAGGAAGTGCTAAGAATAATAGGCTGGACACCTCTTATGAAAAGGTGTTACTTGAGAACACTCAAAGCTTAAGGAGTTCCAGGAAAGGATAATCTCATTGAAGGCTGTGTGTCCTTGAGATAAAGACCAGATTTTGCATGCGATGATTCACTACTGGAAAATAAATTTAGAATAGATCTTTAATTTTCAAGATTAAAAAAGAAAAGAAAAGAAAGAACACTTTGGAACGGTTTTGAAGAAATTTTGGACTATTGCATTAGCTTAAATAAGATTCTCAATTCCCATCGGAATAATTGGTCATGTGTGTTTCAAATATAATAGTGTGTGTGCAGATTTGATTTCACAGGGTAGGAAGGGGGAAAATGGATTTCAATTGGAAATCATCCTGGATGGAGTATATGGAAATATTGTTTTCAAGGCACAGGAGAAATACTGCCATTGTGTTTTGAAATAAAAAAGAGAAATGTGAAGCAAAACCAATTGTAATGATTAATTTGACATTGATCAGGGCACATGCAGAAGAATATGATATGGTAGATTACGATGAGGCACAGATCATTTACTTTGAAGTGTCAATAGAAAAGGTTGAAGCAAAAAGTGAGAGAGACATTGCTGGGATTTATTCTGAGATATGAGTGTTGGTTTATAGTATGATGTTATTAGGAGCCAGTGATTTTGAAGTTGTGATGTAAAATATCCTTTTTAAATTATGGTATTAGTAAAAGTTGATTAATTTTATTATGTACTATCTTGGAATTAACCTTTTACGGCTTACCAGTGGACAAATATCTATACTGTGATAGGGCTCAGACAGGGTTTTTTTTGTATCTTTGCATGCATAACAGCATTTGGCAGTTGCTTAGGTAAGAAACTGAAGAACTGAACAAAAATGTTACATTTCAAGATAAATGCACTAATTGTGCAATTAAGTTGCTGAGAATTGCACCTAACTACAAAAATGTCCCGTAGAACAGTGAATATTAAATGAATTGCTTGATCCTAGGCCTATGATCGGGCTTTCAGATTATTTTTTTTTCAATAAAAGAGATTGAAGGAGTTTGAAGGAATTGAAGTGGCTCTAGGGAGAAGACTGATAAATACACTACTCCAAAATCTCTAGTGGCACTGTACTGTTATGATTTGGGTGCTCTGATCTTGAAACATGAACTGATGTAGGAGGAATTTAAAGTGATGGCTCTGAAGGACATTAGGTCAAACCCAACATCACTATTCATGCACTGTTTTTTGCTATGGCATCAAGATGTTATTCCTCATATCCTAAACTTTTCTATCAAGACTAGAAAATAAATGCATACCACATTCACCACCCTCTCCTACCACAGAGATATTACAATAAGGATTCCAGATCAGATGTCAGTTCAGATTCTAGTTCTCAGCACAATAAACCATGATAGCTGTTAAGGGTTATAACAACCTCTGTTTTGGAATTCCAGAAACAACAAAAAACCAGTCCATCAGCACCAACAACTTCTGAATTTTTCAGATTGTCTTTTCATATCTCTGAGTATAATCAGTATTTTGCCTCTTTGGATATGCTAGTGTTATTTATTAGACAACATCACCCATTGCACTTAATTCAGTGGCAAGAGTAAAATTCTCTTCCTTCTTTTTCCTTCTGTGAGGTACATTTTCTTGGGTGAAACATCCATCTACTTATTCTTGATACTGACATGAACACACTTGGTATAATATACGAAAGAGGAATAAATGCATGGAAGTAATTACTGGCTCTTGATTAAGCACTGACAAGAGTAGTCCTGGCATGTACTTGGGTTTGTCACTTTAAGGTGACATTAGGTAAAAAAATTCAAATCTCTCTTTTAGGGATGAAAAGCAACAAAGCCTTTTTTTGTACATCTGGCCTGAAGACAGACACTTCAGCTGACACTGTGGCAGACTGTGAGTAAGTGGGCATAAGATATTCTGTCACCAGACAAAGTGACATTAATATTGTGCCCTGCCATGAGTTATCATGGCCACAAGCCATTAGTTCCAATTAAAATAATGATTTTCTCTTTCAGGATGTAATGCCAGACTTTGTATCAGGTCAGTGATTAATGCGTATTCCTTTTGTGCCTTTAATGGTGAAATACAAACAGGGAAGGCTAATCATCCATCTTCTTTCTAGCTGACATTTTTAAGTAGGACAAGCACACACTGGATGCAGACATTCACCTAGGTATAATGACTGTTTAGTGAACACAATCATTTGTCTCAAATTCAACCTGGGGCTTAAAGCCAGAAGATCCAAGAGGTGCCAGTTCATGGTATTGATTATTTACAAAGTATTGTATTTTTGAAAAACACTGGATACCTGTCCCCATGATTTTCTAAGCAGAAATATCTTTTTTTTATTATTATTAGTTTTAGTTTTAGTTTTATTTCACTGGAGACATTTTCAGTGGATTTCACAACAAATTATTCCAAACAATCTGGAAGGACTGAAACACAGCGTCGTGCTATCACAGTTCTAAGTAGCTACTGCATGTTGTCTGTGCCATGGTGCTGTCTATACTTATTTTTGTTCAAGGCATACACAAGACAATCAGATTTACACAACTCTAACTAAACAGGGTTAAACTAACTGCCTAATGTTTACTGTGGACTACAAGCACAGATATAATTATTAAATACTAGTATTAGTTCCAAATTAACAGAAGCAGTACGTTTATAGAAGCCCCAACAACCCACAAAGATGATTCATCATACTTAGAAGTCAGGTAGCTTGCAACGTCGGTTTTAAATAAACTCTTTTACCTACACTTCTGAAAATCATTCAAAATAATTTTTAGGGGCTATACTTTTAAAGCTATTATGTTATTGAAGAATTTCAGCCTTACATGTGGAATTTTCTTGCTGTTTATGCCTACAGTTAGCTGCCAAAGACCACAGCACATAATGGCTCAGGAAGCTGTTCTAGCATTTGCATAATAGTATTATTTGCTTTGCTTTGTACACACACATATTGCCTATTCATGCCATGAAAGTCTTCTTAAGTGTAAGGAAAGTGCAGAGCAAATAAATAAGTCGAAGCTGTTGGTTTTGGAGACAGTAATAAAGCTACTGTATTAGGTAGTCCCTTGTTTGATCAGCTACCAAAGTCCCCTGGGAAAAACGTGCTTTTGGAAGCTGCCATTTCTCAAATGGTATTTGTCCACTCACTCAGATACATTGGAGGAGAGGGGTTGGGCATGTTTTTGGGATGGATTTTACCAGCTTGAAACTTGCCTTCCCACTTAAAAGATTGGTCACCTAACCAACATCCCAGCAGCCTCGTTCTGTTGCAAGAGCAGACATTTCACCCACAGTTCCATTCCACAGTATCCAAGGATTTTAATTTCGTAGGAAAAGATGGTAGATATCAGATCAATTATACCAGAGATCAATATCTTTCACTGCTAGAGCAGTTCAAAATTTGTTTACATTTTCATTTAGAAAAGACTGTTATTTGTCTGGAAGAGGTAAAAGCATTGTTAAAATTCAGCTAGCAGGGTCAATTTCTTAGGTAAGGGATTCCTCCTCCCATAAGAAATCAAGAAATGAATCCAACGCATAGGTATTTGCTCCATCTACTAATTCTCTTGGCAGATTAAAAGAGAAGAAGAAAGAGGCAGAGCATTATCGAAGTCCTCAAGACAGACTACTGGAGAGAGAAACGTTACTGAAAACTACACCACTGTAGCTCCCAGAGACTCTTACCACCTCTCCTACTCAAGTCAATATTGCTTGTTATGAAAGAAACCAGAAACAGCTGATCAATACGTAGTATGCAGAGGAGTTCCTGAATTTTTCTTGTCATGAGGAAAGTTCCCACCTGCTGAGGCCAGTTGGAGTTTTAAAACTGCTGAGTTAATGTCCCCGTAATCTTCAAAGAAAAGGAGGGGAAAAGGGAAACTAAATACCAATTATTTTGGGTTACTTGATCTGTGCCGCCACAAGCAATAAAAACAAAGCCTTCTTTTCATGTTTACATCACTACTCCCAATATCCACCATGTCTTCATGGATATTTGGGCATGTTTAAGTATTTGAGAGCAAAGTTGTCACACTGGGAGTACTAAGGATATCTGGAGCTCATGCAGCACCCATGTGGCCTTTAAACAAGATTTCTACATATACATACCACTGGTGCTTCTTTGTAAACCTACATTCCCCAAAAGGGAATGTTTTTTCCATTTAGAAGTGTTCCACTACCAAGAAAGGTAGCAGTTTTATCTACCAGACCCCCAGTTACATTGATTTTGTCAGTTGAAAGTATTGTCACCTCTAAGAATTAACTATAAATCTCAATAGGGAAGAGCCTCTGTTTTTTTAGGCCTGCTGCCATGTGATTCTTCCCCTCCCACTTCACAATGACAGAGAAAAATTGGATTCTGTATAAGCCTACAATGAGAGAACAATGCAGTTTTGCTCTCAGTGCTTTCTAGCTCTGAGTATTTTCTTCAGTCTTCTTCCAGGACTATTTCCTGTTCTGTGTTTGTTTTCATTCCTCCAACAGATTTCTCTTTTCCTGAGACAGGTTATTTCACAGCCTCATTCACTTTGGCCCTTGAAGTCTCCACTAGACTGCATCTCTATATACCTGAGAAGCAATTTCCTTTTCATTCCACTTTCTTCTCCTATGATGATTTGTGCATCCCTTTTACACCTCAGAAACTGGTTTGAAACCAGTCAAAATAGATATAGTGCTTAGTTCCAATTCATCTGCACCCATGCAAGGTGATGCTTCAGAAGAAACTGCTACCTCTCTCTGCAAAATGGAATGGTATTTTTTTCAGGTGCAATGACAAACACAGAAGTAACCATTCGGGCAAATTCTGTCTTCAAAATCCACTAGGTGCTATGAAGCAAACCTCCTTGTGATATTGCATACAGGATTCTTAATAGAAGTGTGTATTATTCAGGTATTCAAATTTGGCATGATACCATCACAGTGACTTGAAATTCTCTCCTCACTTGTTATTAGTACCGTAATTGTGTGGAGATGGCAGTGGGACAGGGGACAGAACAGTAGGAAAAGAACTTCCCACTTTTCCTGATTAGACCATAATTTGGCCCTTCCAGCAATCCCTGTAACTCTCCAGAGGACTCAAAGTCCACCAGCTGCCAAATACCGAAAGGCTGAAGCACAGGGACTCTGCAGGGCCCATAGCACCTCTGTTCAGCTCCAGGTTAGCATAGCTTAGAGAGGATTTGTAAACAGGCAGGATCAAGCACAACAAGGAGTACAGCCACTGCAGCCTTCAGGCTGGGACAGTGGATGCAGTCTCACCTGAGCTCGGGAGGCTTCCTTCCCTCCCCTCTTTTTACTTCTCCTCCCTCACAGATCAACTTCATGGAGGGCCTGGGCAAGTAAGCTACTGATGCCATAGTTGTCTGCTTAATAAGGGGGACATTTTCACAAGCTACCCATCTTTCCAGAACAGGCTGCATCTAGAAGGACCATATCCACTCCTGATGTGATCGCATAGTTGGCTTTAGTGATATTAAGTTGCTTTCTTGTTTTTAAGTTGCTTTCTTGTATTTAAGTTGCTTTTCTTGGTGTAAAACTGGCTATAGGACTCTTCAATAGAAATTATTTTTACACTGAAAAGCAGTGAGAGACACATTAAAACCTTTACATTTATTCTTTATATGTGTCACGGTTTTTAAAAGAAATGGGAAGATAAAGTAATTAAAAGAAAAAACCCCAAACAACAAACCCAGCATTTGAGTACTCTACAAAGTTTTCCAATGTTGTTAAAATGATTGTCAAAGCCACCGGTATCAACACAATTTGCTACTGTGCATATGCCCATACTGCATGGAATTCATCATAAACATATTGTATGTAGTGAATAAAGACCTTCATAGTCTGCTTGAAAGGGTTCCTGCATGGTAATGAAGAATGTTTCTATTTAAAGCATGGCAACTGGTCATCTTTTATGGTCACATTACAAAAAAAATACTAGACAAATAAATACTGTAAAGTGGTTGCAATGAATGTGAGTTGGGAACATTTGTTTTGAAAGATTATCTCTCTATTTTTAAGAAAAGTTATCATAAATTAAATTTTTTATTATGTGGGACTTGCCTAAAAACTCCTGATAATTGCTAAAATAAATGATAATGTCATTGAAGTTTTTTCTGAATATCAAAGCTATACGTTAACAGTAAACTACTTATGCTGAATTACAGTGTGTAGCAGTTTTAGCATTGTTCTCTCTATATAGCTGTTGCAAATGTAACAGAAGAAATCAGAATCTTGAATGCTACAGATAGCTGAAAACACTTTGCATTTGTGGCAGCTTTCTTGTTAGGCTCAAGAGAGTCTTCTAAGATTGGGTTGGAGTCACCGTCTTTAATCTGCAGTAGAAGGAAGGAAGTTATAGTTCAGTTTTGTGGTTGGGTCTCTGCAGATACATGGGTCACAGTCAGCTTCAAAGTGATGATATCTAAAGGTTGTTTGGGATCCCCTTAATCCCCTCACTTTCCCTGTGATGCCAGCCTGCTCTACTCTTCTGTCTTAGGCAAACAGTTAATCTACTGCTAACATTTAAAATAGTGCCACATAGGTCAGTTGGCACAAAATCCAAGGCCTAAAAGGTTTCATGTTCTCCCCACTGTGGGATGTTCCTTGCACTGGAACTTGTTCTTCCTTTAGCAGTGCAGATGTTTCAGGCTTCTGCTATAAGAAGGCCAAGATCAAGTGAGGGTCAGCTAGTATGAGCTTCCAAGTGAGCTTTCTCTCAGGTCTAAGGCTGTTTTTTGTGATGTTGCTACACAGACAACCATTCAGCAAGTCCCCAGACGCAGAATCTGGTACTGGCACATTTAAACCATATTACCTGTTTATGTAAAATACTTTTCATATGGAAGTAAAAGGACAGTCTAAGCCTCTAATAAAATCACAGCTTCAAACCAACATGTATCTTTTTTATTATCTGTTGCTTCAACGGTGTCCCTATTACAATCATTAGTCTTTTCAGGGCCAAACTTTATTTACAGTGTGAAGGCTCATGGAGTGGTCCATCTGGCTCCTGGCTGGGAAGAGAACCTTTCATGCCAAAATGCACCTCTGAGAGAAAGCACACGGGATGTGAAATGGGGCTTAAGCTAGAAATGTCAAAACATTTTGCATATCCTCATATTTGCAGCATCAATCACAAAAAATCTGGATCTCTCTCTGTTTTAAATATTTAAAAATTGCATCATGTAACTATTCATGAGTTTTGTCTTATTGTGTGCTAGCAAGCAGGAATTTTCACGGCGTCAAGCCATCTCAGGCATCTGCATTCAACCCTATTGATTTCTGAGCATTTCTTGGGGTGGAAGGTCTCTTTTCAACAGACATGTTGATATAATGGAATCTATAAGTAACTGGAGAGATGGTATTCTCTTGGTCTGCCAGGCCAAACATTAGTAGTGAAATCTCTCATGCATCTACAGCCCTGAAAGCCACAAAGCAGCTCTATTGCACATGGGGATACAACTCTTGGCAGGTTAACTGGTGTGAATTTGGGCTTAGAGGTTTGTTCATCACCTGTAGGTGTCAGGATAAGTGTTCTCTATCCTGACTTGTGTCATGACATGAAGAAGAGCCAGCAAAGAAAGGTGTGTCTGTGAGCAGTGGAACCTCCAGACTTTGCTTGTTAAATTTATCTTGAAATTAATATTAAAAGTAAAAGCTTATGCTATGTACCTGACCCTGAGCAATGTTAGTTGAGAAGCAAAGAAAATTAATAGTTTAAATGAGCAAAATGTCTCAAAGCTCTCAGCATTTACAGGAAATAAGGAGGCAGGGAGGGTTGGGGTGGTGGAACAGGTAAGCCCAGAAAACACCTGAAGGATAAGAATTTCTAGATCATACCTAATAAAAGCTCAGCTCAGCCTGATGTTAATGATCTGTGTGTGAGGGGCCAAAAGGTTGCCACATCTGAATTGTGCCTCCTTCTTACAGAAATGACAAGAAAGAAATGTTCCATTACTGCTCCAGCCAGATCCATAATGACTCCTCTGTCTTTTTCCCTGCTGTAGGTAAAGCCTTACCCATGCAATTTCCTTCTTTTGTCTTCACAGAGTTGAGGATAAATTATTTCAACCTCTTTGCAGGGGGCATTTGAAACTAAAGTTATTTTTAGGGAGAAATAAATTCTTTCATGTAAGATGCGGGAGTTGTTGCTCCTCAGGCAGCTGTGAGAAAATGAAAGGCACTTCAAGTCTTTTTAAAAGCTGGGTTCTGATGTTTAGCTTGAGATCAAAGAGGGAATGGGAAAAGGAGGGGAAGCCGAGTTTCTAGTAAGCTATCGGTATATACAGCCTTGTATATGCGTCCTTTGAAGGACTTGCCATTACATTTCTGATCTTTGAACTCTTTTTCTTATTTTATGATGGTGAACTGAATTTCTTTTCAGTTATGTTATTGTGAAACTAATGACTATGCCTTAGATGTCTTGAGAAGATTATACTAACCTGAAAAAAAAGAATACAGTATATGGAACTTGGTTATTACAGTCATACTTTTGTTTGTGGGAAAAATGCCAAAGTTGTTTTAAAAGATTAACATCTGAAAGTACACTTTACCTGGTTTTTGAAAGCAGAGTTCAGGATTTTGATGTCATACTATAATACTTTAGGCTCAGTGCTTTTACTTTAATATATTTATTTTGTTTGCAGTAGACCTATTTATTTTCTTTTCAAGCTGCTTTATTTTTTGAGAGCAGTACATTTCAAATTTAAAATCTGTTTTGTTGCTGCTTTTACAAATACTCGCAAAGCCACTGCTGACTTGTGTGAAAAATAATAATCAAGATAAATGAGCTACTAATAGCATTTGTAGCTAATGCAGATGCCAGCCAAGTGTCCCCAGCTGAGCAGAATGACAAAATCTTCTTGTTGTTTTTGAGATAATGCTAGGTGTACCACTCTACTTTCTGACACTTTGAGGAAAAGCATGGCTAATGATGTGTAGCTGAGGGGCAGTACTGTCTGTTTATCAGCGTATGCAGCCAGAGAGATTGGTTGTGGAGTTCAAAAGCAAGCGGTATTGATCTCAGCTACAGTACACTTACTGTTTCCTACACTTACCCAACCTGATGTTATTCACTGGGACCAGGAATCAATTAGGGCTTATGGTTTCTGCTATGGAAAAATAAAAGATATCTTTTCCAATACTGTGTGGGTTACAAATATTTCGTGTTCTGATGGGAAATGGAACCAACCAAAATAGGAAGCAATTTCTTTTAATATTTTCATATGGTAGTAACATTCTCCATTAATACAAGTTTTTCCTTTCTAGATCTTTAAGACCTTTACTGAGATGGGGAAGGAATGTAATTCCCATTATTTACAGCCTGTGAAATTGATGCAACAGATGGAAGAGCTGTCTTGCTCCAGGGGAGAGATGGTTGAAGTAAGAAGAGTGGAAGCAAACTTGTAAGAAGTGGTTTGAGTGCTTGTAAATATAGATGCAGTAGTGTCTTACATTGTGATGATTTCTGAGCTTCACAAATTCATGAGCTTCTTGTTATGTTAGTACATGGTTTTGTCAATAGAGAAAGATAGCTTTTAATACAACCCCCCCAGTACATTTGCAAGCATATGGTAGAACCCCTGGAGAGGTTCTGATTTGGATCCAATGAGTGATAGAACAGACATGATAACATGACGGATTGTTTTTTACTCAAGAGTTGTTTGTTTCTTTCTGGGACAAAGACCGAGTGCTTATTCACTTATAGCCTTTCCTGTTTCTTTGTTGGGTGCCCATATCACACATCACAGGAATGGCATTACAACAAACTGTTCAACTCACTGACAAATCAAGTTTTCTAAGTAGGTTCTGTTGTCACTGTCACTCAAGAAGCCTCAATGAAGGTAAGTGCAAAGCTGCAGCAGAAAGCAGAAAAGACGGCCCTAAGCTCAGCCACTGATTGTAGTACAGGAAAACTGCTTAGTAAAAGCAGAGAACATTGTGTAAGTGTCTGGGGAATTCAGGCCTACTGCCTAGCTGATGCAGATTTCTGTGGGATCTCCTGGTGTGTCCTTGGCATGCATTAATTGGAAAAGGAAGTGGGAGAAGCTCCAAGGATCTTTGGAAAAGCACACACCCAGCTCTCTCCATGCTCAAACCCCCCTTGTTTGCAAGTGTTATTCTTTCCTGGGGAAGGAACCTGGCTTGTGAACGCCTGTGGGAACACTGGAATTTCTGCATACATTGAGGATGTGATGGGAACACCTCGGCTTCATATGGTTACCTTCTTCAAAGGTTTTATAGCACAGTCTATCGTAGCTATGGCAACAATAATCACCTTAACACAGGAGAAAGCAAGATGTTCCAAGCCACAGCCACTGGAAATTGAGCCCATTATCACAGAGGTACCTGTGGCCATTGCAGATGCACATTGACAGAGGATAGAAGTCAGTACTGATAAAGGTGGATGAACTGTGGGAACAGGACAACTGCACCTTCGTCTCATCCATCCTGACAAAGCTCCTGCCTATTATTGCAATAGTCTGGGGCCTGGCATACCTAGCAGGCTGGCACATAGCTGCCAAAGAAAACAAAACCTAAAAACTTCTTATTTCCCTACTATCTCATTTCTGCTTCACAGTGTGTTCCAGTGCTCCAGAACAGTCAGATGAGACCATCGCCATGGCAGACCTGATGTGAGGCTGTTCTGACTAAAAGGCTGGAGAGGTGAGGCTCTCAGTCCCTATCAACTCAGAATAATGAAAGCAGTAATTCTCTAGAATTGCTTATTTCCTCCCCTTGTTCCCCTGCGATACTCCCAGGTTGCTAGGGCTCTTTTTGTCCCTGCATCAGGCAGAGACCATGAAAACCCGTGAATCCAACAGGAGGCAGAATAACTTTCTGTGCTGAGCCCTCACTGCATAGGCACCTCAGGCAATGGCAACGACAGGCTTTGCAACCTGCTTGAGGTTGGGTTTTTTCCCACCTGCTCTTTATCTTTTGGCTCTCCTAGTAGATGAGCTGAGGTGAACTATCTCCAGGTGAACACACTGAATGCTCTCCATCATGGCTGGATCCTTTCCTAACCCTTTGTCCCAGACCTACTCAGATTAAGTGTAGTTCCCAAACCTACTGTAAGTTTTCATGACATTGATCTCTGTCTTCTTCATCCTACTATCTGCTCTGCACTGAGATTATTTTGTTTATAGTGTTCAAAAACAAGTACCAGCGGATATAAAGCAGCTGGCAAGCAGACAGAATACACCATTTGTTATTTTTTTTTTATTTCGCTAGGTTCATGTATATTTTTCTGCCTGATCTCATGACAAGGATCGCATACAGTAGGTGTGAGAAACATTTTAATGCAAACTATGCTCAAAACTGTTTCTGGTAAAATGATAGTGTCTCTTTCCAAACAGGGGCTTGTCCAATTGCAGATAGGCAGCATCTCTAAGTAATTTGGTACCTTAGGTAATCATAAATCATTTTTCTTTTCTATGATTCTATGATTACCTAAGGTACCAAATTACTTAGTGATGCTGCCTGTCTGCGATACTCTCTTTGAATTAAAAATCTCTCTTTGATTTAAAAAATTCAATCAGAAACAATAGATGAGATTATCCTATAAGTGGGAACATGCATTATTATTAGAACATCAGTGTCCCAAAGAGCCAGTTCTGGGCATTAATTCTTCTCTGAGAATATAAAAACACCCTTTTTCTTAGTGTCATTGCCATACAGTTTTTAATTGCAGCAATTTTGGTTTCTCTCCTGTTCTCCACCTTGTACTTCTTTTGGAGGTAGTCCCTTAATATTCCAGAAATGCCTGTGTTAACATAGTTAGGTCAAAATTTTTCACAACAACATCCCCTTAAAATGACAATTGGGAAGAGAAAAGCTGATGACAATGGGAATTGGGAATGACAATTGGGAACGGCTTTGCTCTGATGATTTCGGTCCGATGAGATGTCCTCCATAGAATGTATGGTTCTTTGAGTAAATCACAGAAAAGCTGAGCTACAAGCTGCAGCTTAAAGGAGAGGTCAAAAAAGAGCTTCCATAAAATACCTAAAATGTTCTCTTCTTTCCATAATATATTTTCTATTACTTTGTAATTTCTCACATTGCTTTCAGTAACAGAGCTACGTCCTTGTGAAATTAACTCAAAAACTTTCCTTTGGCATCTTCAGATGTTACTTGTGGAGGTTGAAGGTTAATTTGGGTATTTTTCTTGGCTTGCTCCATTGCTCACCTTTCTCCGGTCCCTTTTCTGCCAAAGCTTATTAAGTTCACAACTGGATTTATTCATATAATCATATCTGCTCTCAGGAAAGTAGAATGGATTTGAGGCTAGTACTCAGTTTTGTTCAGAGGATAACATGTGAGGTTTTTTTAATTTTTTAAAGAAGACACACAACATCAAAGAGGAAAGAAAGCAAACTTGCATCCTCTTATTTTTCATTTTTCAAGAAAACAGTGCAGTTCAGATGGTATTTAGGTTTTCCCCCCTCACACACTGAAGGTATCAGTTTTGGTTTTAATTGCTGATTTCTCTGTGGTACCTGTAACATATCAAATTAAGGCTTTGAAGGAAGGAGTCTAATGTCATCTTTGCAACTCATATACTGAACTGATCAAAAGCTTTTCAGTCTTTTCACTTAAACTGATTTAAGCTTATTTAAAAGATGTGTTCAAAAACAATCAGAATTTAGCTATCAGGGCAGCTAATTGCACGGAATGGTCAAAAATGTGTTGTAATGTCTGTTAGTAGTACAAATTTTACATGACTGACTGTAGACATTCAGTGGATAAAAAGCAGATCCCATCCTCTGATCATGTCCTCCTTCTCTTATGTATTTTGTCTGAATTTTCTACACCAATGACTCACTAGGTTTTCTTTTTGCACTTTAGCACATCCTTATCTGAAGAACTGTTGGACATGAGCTCTGCTTTGTTACCATATTGGATCTTGAAAAATGGATATCTGAATCCTCCAGTAAGGAAAAAAACCAGCAAGTCTCCCAGTTTTAGGGTACACAAAAAAACCATCCAAACACTAAGTTTTTCTCCCATGTGACTATTTTGTGGGAGGTGGGGTTGTATTTTTCTTCTTCTAAGTATATATTAAAATAAGAGAATAAGAAAGAAGAAAGTCTGCCTTAGAAAGTGCTGAGTGTTGTGATCACAGTGCAGAGTAGCATGACTCTGGAGGCCAGAGCAGAGGATCAGAAGATGTTTGCTGCTCTGTGGTTGTCTTGGCAGCTCGTGGTTGGAGTCCTGCCTCTGCCCAGCTTCTGCACAGCGAAGGTAGGTGCCGGTGTAGGAGGCTAGATCCCACAGAGCAGAGGGAAGAAGAGGAGCAGATGACTAAGACTGGAGCTAAATTTAGTCTAAATTTTAGCTTTGATCCACACATTCACTCAATATGCTTCACTCTCTGCAGCACAAAGCAGAGCTGAATCCAGGACTGTAGCAACCATGGTAGCAGCCTGTGCACTGAACTACCTTTCCTACAGATGCAGAAAGCACATGCTTCTCTTCCTGTCCCCCCCTTGCTTTCAGCTCACAGTAAGTGTGAGAATGCAGTTCTTTCTTTTCATCTAAGTTTAGGGTGACTGTTGGTGAGGCTGCAAAGATGGAGAACCCCATGAAATTTTTTTTTATTCTTCCTCAGAGTGCATAAAAAATTTTCTCTCTACCTCTACCATATTAAAACTGTGAGCCCAGACTCTTAGCAGGGGCAAAGTGATGTAACTCTGGGGAAATCAATTTAATTATGAGGATTTAAACAACAGAGAATTTCACTCCTCCATCACTTGCATCTTACTCACCCGTATCCCTCTTTTTCAGAAGTGATTATGTATGTATTTGCTAAGAATCACAGCTTACAGAAAATGTGAAGTGGTAGAAAGCACTGCCACATAGAAAAATAGAAGAAGAAAAAGCAGAAGAGGAAAGAATTGCTCCAGCAACAATTTCTCAGTGTTACAATTTACCAGCTTAATGATACATAATTTTAGCTTCTTTAAAAACAAATCATGGTAATGGAACCGCAGTTTGTGTTTCTTTACTTTTTTTTTTTAATAGAATGTTTAAATATTTATTGCAAATAAGGGCACTTATATTTATATATCACACTCTGCAGCAGCCCTTCACTAACAAATAATTTCTTACATGGTATTTGTTGCTGTATAGTTGCTACTGCCACCATTCACTGAGAGGCATCATAAACATCAGACTTTAACATCATTACATTTTCTGTCTCTTGGATGGGATTTGTGTTCGTTTCCAGACTCTATTATTGGATGAGTCTCTCTAGCTTGAAGAAAAAAAAAAAAAGAAAACAAAAAGAAAACAAAAAGGGACAAAGGAAAAAAGTCTAACCAATGTTTTTAGTAAACCTTTCTCTTAGCTTTACACAAGGTCTATTTTTTTCCTTTCTTTTGTAGACTCCATGTTTTTTTAATGATTGCTCCGCTGCTTGTAGAAAGTTGAGAGGATAAGAGAAGGAAAGAGAAAGCACTCAGAATAATTCAATTTTCTCCTTTGTGGAGAGAAAAATCTGTCTCTGGGCTACATCTAAAAAATGATAAAAAATGATGTTTTCCCTTTGTAACTTCTAATACATTTTATTTAAAGAAAAAGTTCTTTTTAATCTCTGCTTCTTTTTTGGAAAACGAAGTCATATGCTTTACAAAATCTCAGAAGCAGGTGATGCACATACTTGAATTTGTCAGGAAACAAGAGAATTTTACAATGGAACAGACACTGGAGACTTGGGTGGAGAGAAATCTAATGCTATTCCCCAAGGGCAAGCGTAGGGTACTGCATCTAGGCAGGACTAACCCCAAGTACCAGAATGGGTTTGGGGCTGACCTACTAGAGAGCAGCTCTGCAGAGAAGGACCTGGGAGTCTTGGTGGATGCCAAGTTGACCATGAGCCAGCAGTGAGCCCTTGTGGTGAGGAGGGCCAGTGGTATCCTGGGGTGTATTGGGAAGAGTGTGGACAGCAGGTCGAGGCAGGTGTGAGAAACTAAAAAGTAAAAGGTTAATGACTCAAACAATCAACCATTTGCAAAAGCAACAGGGTGCTTTGTTGAGGCCAGGTTTGCACGCCCAACCGAAGGGGAGGAGGAGAGTTTTTGAGTGTGTTTTGTGTTTTGTGAAACCTCTGATCTGCATAAGACAGAAAGGTGCACACCCACCACTGGAGGATGACCATGGCAAACTGACATTTGTTTAACAACAAGCTGGGTTTTTAACCAGATAAGGGAAAAGCCTGGTAAGAAGCAGATCCTGTGAGTTGGGATAATGCTTTTTATCATGCTCATGTCCTCCCTTACACAACTGGTTCAGGTGTAGAACTCCCCCCCACTGGGGTGAGCTATTGTGACTTTCACAAGTAGGCCTGAAGGTATTCATCCCTTTGGACAGGGAGTAACTGGCTCAACTACTCTGATGTGAGAAATAGAGGTCATGTCTTAGAAGGGGTCAGAAAACCATCAAAGAACTCCTCATCTTTGGGGCCTTTCACCAGAGGGCTGTGCATGATCTACAGTGTTACATCAGATGATAAACACTGGTCATTCAGTGTTGTTTCACACTAATCTGCCTGAAGGGATCGATTTTAACAAGAACTTTGGTTACCCCGCCTCTGGGGCGGGTCATAATAGTAGGTCATCCTTCCTCTCTACTGGGCCCTGGTGGGTCCACATTTGGAGTACTGTGTCCAATTCTGGGCTCGTCAGTACAGGAAAGAAAAGGAACTACTGAATATGGTCCATCAGAGAGCCACAAAGATGATTAGGTGTCTGGAGTGTCTCTCTTACGAGGAGAGACTGAGGGAGCCGGGCCTGTTTAGTCTATAAAAGAGAAGATTGAGAGGAGATCTCATCAATACATATAAATATCTCAAAGGAGAGTATCAAGAGGGTGGTGCCAGATTCTTTTCACTGGTGCTCAGTGACAGAACTAGGAGTAATAGTCATAAACTAAAACACAAGAAGTTCCATTTCAACATGAGGAAGAACTTTACCTCGAAAGCGTCAGAGCACTGGAACAGGCTGCCCAGGTTGGTCATGGAGTCTCCCTCTCTGGATGAGTTCGTGTAACCTGCTCTAGGTGACCTTATCTTTGAAGGGGTTTGGACTAGATGATCTCCAGAGGTCCCTTCCACCCCTAACAATTCTGGGATTCTGTGAACTTAGAAGAAAAACAAGCCTCTGACGAAACAAAGTCATGGGGTAAGTATACTAAGCGTTCTTTTGTATCACACAAGGGAAGTGGGGGAGAACGGAAGGGGCAGGGGGAATATAATGTGGCTTTGTCATAAAATAATTAGGTGATTTAGTAATCATATTTGCTTAGTGGCAATTGCATTTGTAAATTCTTGGGCAATATAAATTTTTTTAATGTTTTTCTGTGTCTGTTAGTCTGTCAAAGGCAATATTTTACACAGAGGAACTGGGGCTTGTGTCTCCCAGTATCTTCAGTTATGAATTTTTGATGGTAGTTTGGTGGTGAGGAAACAGTACATTAGCTGGCAATGTGCACTTGCAGTCCAGAAAGCCAATGACATCCTGGGCTGCATCAAAAGCAGTGTGGCCAGCAGTGGGAGGGAAGTGATTCTTGCCTCTGCTCTGCTCTTGTGAAACTGCACCTGGAGTGCTTCATCCAGCTCTGGGATCCTCAACACAAGGACATTGACCTGTTGGAGCAAGTCCAGAGGAGGGCCACAGAGAGGATCAGAGGTCTGGAACACCTCTCCTAGGAAGACAGGCTGAGAGTTGGGTTTGCTCAGACTGCGAACAGAAGGCTCCAGGAAAATCTCATTGTGGCCTTCCAGTACCTAAAGGGATACCAGAAAGCTGGAGAGGGGCTTTTTACAAGGGCACGTAGTGATAGAAAAAGGGGCAATGGCTTCAAAATGAAAGAAGGTAGGCTTAGATTAGATATTAGAAAGAAATATCTCACTGTGAGAGTAGTGAGACACTGAAACAAGTTGCCCAGAGAACCTGTTGATGCCCCACGCCTGGAAGTGTTCAAGACCAGATTGGATAGGACTTTGCACAAAATGGTCTAGTGAGAGATGTCCCCGCCCATGGCAGGGGGATTGGAACTAGGTGATCTTTGAAGTCCCTTCCAAACCAAACCATTCTGTGATTCTATGATTTTAAAGCCTGGTGCTGTTGGTGGTTGCAGAGCTCCTGTGTTGTCTATGAGTCATGAGAAGTAGAAGTCCACCGCTGCCAATGTAAAAGTCTATGCAGAGGACGTGATTGCTGCAGTCATTGAAAGGCTCCAGGCAATGTTTCCTCCAGCACAGGTTCTTCATCCAAAGTGATGGAAATTTGACATCTTGAGGGGCAGAGCAAACTAGAAAACTTTTACAAATTTAGTATGCCTTTGCATCTCACAATATAGGGCAAAGAATATATATTCATATTTTGATTAATACATAAGCAGATGATATGAGAACATTTCAAGCTTCTCCCCTGCATTGCTTAGATGTAGGAGATACAGGAAGATGTGACATGGCAAAGTATAGGATTGTTTGTACTCCACATATTCTGTTTCGCATATCCTTTGGGCTAAGTTTCGTGGAGAACGGGCTCAATGCAGTGATCTGAAACAAAATGAAGCTGGAAGTTTATTCCAGCATCTACCTTTGTTCAAATCTGGCTTTTGCAACAGAAAGTATAACCATCATGTATTTGTGTCTATAAGTCTTTGCACTTGTGTCCATTGAACTAGTGAAGCTCACTCTGTGGGACATTGGTGACTGAGAAGAGAAACAGGTGCACATCAAGGAGATCTTTATTAAATTACTACACAAAAAGAGGTTTAAGCTTGATGAAGCACATCAGCTTACATCTTTGGGTCAAATTTTCCACTATAATTGATTCCTTATACTGATACTGTAACGTCTGCAATTCACTCCTTTCTTGCTTTTTGCTGGAAGTGGGAGAAAAGAAGAGGGCATGGTCTCAAGTTGTACCAGGGGAGTTTTAGGTTAGATATTAGGAAGAATTTCTTTACAGAGAGGGTGGTCAGACATTAGAATGGGCTGCCCAGGGAAGTGGTGGATTCTCCGTCCCTGGAGATTTTTAAGATGAGACTGGATGTGGCACTTAGTGCCATGGTCTAGTAATCACAGCGGTAGTGGATCAAGGGTTGGACTTGATGATCTCTGAGGTCCCTTCCAACCCAGCTGATTCTATGATTCTATGATCAACATTTTCTAAAAAAATGTAGATTTTTTATTTCAGAACTTGTTTGATGGAACTCAACATTAGTCTTATTATTATTGTTGCAAGTCACTCAGTGTCTGAACCATAACTTGGCAGCTGAGCTGTGGTTGTGCTGGATGTAATTATGTCTCTGTGTTAAACCTGCTTGCTCAGGTTTAACACACATTTTGCTTAGAGAGGGTCACAATCTGAGTACTCATAGGCATCAATGGGTTTTGACCTGGGTGTAAAACTGAGTCTGTGCCAGACTTTTGGTATACTTATCCCCTAATGACTGTTACAGGGAAAACCCTGCCCAACTCATGTAGTTTAAATCAAATCAGGTTTGAAGCATTTTATTCATTTATTGACAGCATATGATTAACTGGAGAACAGGTAAATCACAATATTAGTCACTTCTAAAATGTTAATAAGTACTTAAAATTTCTAAACACCCTTCTTTTACTAATCCATAAAAGTTTTAATTCCACATGTGCACATTCCAGTCCTACCTCTACACACCCTGTTCCAGAACACAGCTCTGGTGAAAAAGCCCTGGCAAGGTCCCCTCTACATTCTCTAGTGTGGATCTCGCCACATCTACTCCCATGACTGAGGTGCAGGCTGGTCCCAGCACCTGTCCCACATGAGTGGACTCTGTCTTTCCGAAGCTGCAGGCAGGGCCCAACCCAGGTGCCTGTGGCTCTGCCTTCCCTTCCAAAGGTCTTTCCCTTCCTTCTCACAGTTCCTAAATTTTAGCTGACTCCCCATTTTCTTTAAAAAAACCAAAAAAACCCCCAAAAAACCAACAACCAAATCTCCTGGTAATTCTGTGGTTGCTATTTAATTGTGCTGATGGTCATGCTGTGCAAATTTCATAGTTGGTAATTCTTTCTTAGCAGAATTTTTGGGCACCTGAACTTTGCCATATCATCTTTTTCATACCTTTGAAGTATGCTTAGCCATCTGAAGAGGCTCCTGGCAATGCTGGCATGGTTCGGATAAAGTGCTCATCGACATTATAGCAGCCCACGTTTTGAAGAGCTGTTCAGGACTGGTTCTGCTTTATGACTCTTGCTGAGGAATGAAAACTCCCTGTTTCCTGACAGCTGTATTTTAGAGAAAACAAATAATGATTATTGACACCTAAAATGACTAACAATCTACTGCTGAATATAATGAAGCAAGTGTCATGTTAATGCTAATAAAGGGTACAAGTCAGGTGTACTTTAATAGTAATACTCAAGGACTGAGGTGTTTAACGTCCATTAGTTTTAATAGGAGTTATTTGCATGAATCCACGCATATCGGCGAGTAAAATATATCTTGTACATAGGAAATTCAAGCCATTCTGTTTAGAGCAAAGAACAGTTCAGTGAGAAATGGCTGACTTATTACAGGATGGCAATTCTCCTTGGGAGGTTCCTTTCCAGATGCAGACTCCTCGCTTTTCAAAATATCTACTGTTTGCTGCTGTCTGAAAAGAGCATCCAAAGACTTCTAGGCAATCTAGTTTATGTGAGTCTGGTTTCTCAGTCAGGAAATAATGTTTTTGGTACTGAACTGCTACTGACAAATCTGCCCGGTGTCTTAAACACAGGAGGAATTCCTGCAGCAGTACACAATTTTGTGGTGTTGGGTTGCTACGTGCAGGAAATTAGAATATATTCCATGAATTAGAAATAACCTAAAAATTTTTAAGAGTTCATTAAACATTTTAGGGGGCTAGGATAGAATCATATTCTTTTAAAAAAGACCATGCTATCATTTTATTAATTTTGATTTACCCAAAGCAGTAAAGGCTCATTTAAAATTCCGATTTCCACTGCAGATGTAAAAAAAATAATTCTTACAGGTGGAGAAAATATAAAACAGGTTTTAGAATGGAAAATTACAGGTGTACTACAGACGTAAGATACTTCTCTTGTTTGCTGCTCAAGCTGTTTAATGGAATTAACAAAGGTGTCAAATGGGGGAAACAGAGCTCCAAGTTTATTGTCTGAATTGATGGGGATTACCCACTGCTTCTTGTTTAATTGAGTATTCTCCCTTTACCTAAAGCTAATAATATTCCTCTAAAAGCTCTACTGTCATGGAGAAGAGAAAAAATCCCCCAGGAGAGCAATTCAGAGAGGTTAAATTTGGCTCTGGCTCTGCATTGCCATTTCGAGAGCATCTCTCTCTTCTCTGCTGACTGCAGATGGAGCCCATGGAAAGCTAGTGGCCTCCCTAGGCAAAAGTTAGTTTATAGAAATACCCACCTCTGTGTCTTACTGGCTCCCTAAAGACCTACACAACACCATGCAAGGGAACTGTTCTTTTTTACTGCTATTGCCTAAGGGCTTCAGATTTTCTATTAAGATTCAGAATTTGCCATGCTGATTCATGTTGGTTTTGCCATTGAAAATACTTCAATATGTTTTTCTTGGTAAATCTGGTTTGCTGTAAGATAGAAAGTGCTTCTCATGAAAAGTAGAGCTCCTTTACTCTGACAGATACATGATTTTTGCTTATGTTAGTGTTTTGGGTAGATATTAATACATTGTTTCTTTACCATTGTAGTGATTTAGTACCAGGTTTATTAGCGAACAATCTTGGGTTTGAGCATAGGAGAATGTGATGAAAATTGTAACTAGCACTGTGTGGCAGTTTGAGCCACACTAGAAATCTAAAGTCCAGTTTTTAGGCTTCCCCCCAGCCCTTCTCAAAATTTATCCTAACACCGGAGAGAAACTTTCAGGCCAGAGGCTTCTTTAGGGGAAGGGGGAAGTATATACATTTATTTACACAAATAAATACTATACAAACTAAAGGCAACTATATATATATATATATATTACATCACTATCAGTCAGTCCTTTCAAGCCCCTCCTTTAACTTTAGTCCAGGAGCAGCCTTTATGGCTGATATGTAACACAGTCTGCTGTGGGAGTGTTCTGGGCTCCTGAATACTCCCTCCTCACCAAGTCCAGCAGTTGTTTGTTGTAGTCTGTCCTCCTCACAAAGTCCAAGAAGATAGCTTTGAGTCCTTGCTCTCCTGCTGCTGGTGATTCCTCCCTCTCGGTGTCTCACTGCTGCAGTGTAGCTTATCAAGCGTACTCGTCCCGGAATCTTCATTCCTCCACATCAGTTCTCAGCTGCCCCCGGTCAGCTTCGGCAGGCAACTCTCGAGCTCTTGGCTCGTCTCCAATTTCGCCTGGGATTCTTCTCCCAAGCACCGAGCTGATTTATCAGCCCGTCCACTTGGCTCTGCTCAAGTGCTGAGCCTTAAAATCCACCCCCCACCAGCCTAAATGCAGTGAGGGGAAAAAAGCCCCCTAGCCTTGGCCACAGGCAGCTCGGTTCAGTTATGCACTGTCCCAAGCGTCCTGCAGCTGCGGGGGGAGGAAAGAAGGCCTAGCCTCCTCCCTCTTACCTCAGGTGCTGTGAATCTCTTCCTTCACAACACACACTCCAAATGCTGACTCTAACTCTAGCCAAAGGCTGAGTTGGGGGGTCGCAGGGCTCCCCTCTTCCCCCCGGAGGGGAAGAGAGGGAGCCCAGCCACCCCCTGGCCTTGTCCACCTACACGCAGCAGACACCAACAGCAAAACAACCAAGACTGCAATGCCAACCGTTTCCGGTGCTGTGATATATGATTTTGAGCAGAAGCGAACAACATGAGTGGTGACTGGCTCTCCAGGGAACACTGTCCTGGCATCCAATCACCCTGAGCCCCCTCAGCCTCTCAGGGGGGCCAGTTTCAAGCTATGACACACTGTTGTCTATGTGATTTTCAGTAAAGGACCCTTGGGAAGTATGTACTAAACAAATATATTAATATGACAGGACCTGTTTCATTGAGTCTGTGTTCTGAAAGACAAGATGAAATAGGAAATTCAGCAAGCAGGTAGAATGGAGTAAATTATTTGAAGAGAGCCCCAGCTGATATAATAGCTCAAATCCACAAAAATCAATAGCAACCCATGAGGCCTCTGAGAGACCAAATTTTCACTGAAAACTTCATCAATTCTGTTTCTTTATTTGCGATCTTCTATTCTGAGTACACTTTCAACCATGTCACTGAAAGCATCCCTGTAACATAGCAAGGAGTAATCTTCTCATTGTGATGGTCTGCCCATCTATCTTTATTAATTTTATTGGATGAGCCTGCCCTGTTTGATACTATTGACCGTGATCATAAAACTTTTAAATTATAATTAAAGCAATGCTTTTGTCTTTCTGATATTAACATTTAAAATTGCAGACAAATTACAATTACAGTCCATAAAGACTTTTTTTAGCTTTGTACTTTATCCTTTTACATATGAGACATATTTCTGAGGTGGAACAGAAGCTTCTTCTTTCCATATTATAGTTTTCATTAGTGCCCTTGCTGGAACAGTCTTTATTAATACCCTTTATTGTGTTCTTATAAGCAGCTTAAGTACTTCCAGATTCAAAATTGTATTGCTGTTTGATCAGATCTTTAGTCAAGAAGCAAGAGATCTCAGGGCTGTAAGTTTTTAGGAAATGTTCGTGCCTTTAATATGCTTCAGATGATTAATATTAATGGCTTTGGTGCTGTGGAGAATGTGTGGAGGTGGCTCACAGAGTCTGTGCAGGGAGGAGATGGGGACATGGCTCCGGCAGGTTCTTTCACTTACTGTGCCAATCTTCCAGTCAGTCTGAAAGGAGAGAAGAATATCCTTCTCTTCAGTTCCTCAGCATTGCTTTTATTCCTTGTAATGAAAGGTATCTAAGACTAATGACTGTGTGTGATCACAGTCAGTCTCCTAAATATATATTTAGACTCCTGAAAAATGTTATCAATTCTCTGTGGATCCTCACTTCTTTTCAAAGGTATCTGTTGTTACAGCCCCTTATTTTGTATTTAGGGTAACTAAATCCAAAGCCTGAATTTGTATACATTGCCTCCATTATTTTCACAAAGTGCAAATGAAGTGGGAGCACTTGTGTTTGTGTATTGTCCATTTAGTAAGTAGGTCATTCCAATGGCATGTAATTGTGCTTATCAACTCTACTACAGTGCAATGGCCTCCTACTGCTGTGCTAATACCAAAGCAAAGATAAGGGAGTTTATTTTCGAAAAAAGAGACAGACACTGATCTCATGATGACACTTCTATTACACTGTCAAGATGTCTGTGTCTTCATCACGTGCCATGCATGGATGGATGTGGACAACTAGGCATCCAGCATGCCCCTGCTCAGAGCTAACTGGATGCGAGCTAGCTGTGGCCTGCAAGCTATAGCTGGTAGCACATTGCTCAGAGCTGTGACGTGGTAAATAACCTCTGCTGACGTTACTCTGTTGTATCAAATGATGTCCTGCACCACACTAGTACACCTCTATGGCTTCTAGGCTGAGTTGGGCTCTCTCCAGACAGCTACAAGCATGAGCAGCTCAGGCACATGTCTTGACCTGTCTCTGTAGGCACACCTCAAGTAGCTGAATGACCTTTGAAAAACTGTAGATGCAAATGTTTGACGGTTTGTTCTCTCTATCACTGTCCATAGTATTATGTTCAGCTCAGATAGCAGGGAAATGTTCTAATTTGCCTGAAAACAATAAGTTAGAGAGAGCTGCTTGCATCCCTGTGGATTTTTTTTTTATAATGCAACAGCATTCAGGAATCACAGGCATGGTTTAGCACTCCACTATATTAAAACCTATGACACAGCAGAAGTTCCTTGGCAAAGAGATATCTGACTTAAATTTGGTGTTGTCATGATTCTGAGTGAGTAAAGCCCTGTTCTGAACAGCTGGTCCAGATGTGACTTGAATTCTACCTACAACCTGCCCATTTCTGAAAACAAAATATTTGAGTACTTCAGAGTTTTTCACATATCGAAAAGCTATTTTGCTGCATTTTGGAGTATGAGCTAATTAAGCTCAGTTTTAGTTCAATTTAATTTTTATAGAAATAGATAAATTACATATTTAAAAAGATTTCATTTAGTAAAACCCAATTATTGTGGGTGAAAGGAATATGGAGCAATGATTCATTGCATTTACTGCTAGACAAAAATCTCATCATACTGTTTAATGTAAAAATCACTGCTTGCTTCCTAGTTAAGACATGAAAAAGTCATTGTACTGTTTAAAGCATTTCAGAAGAAAAAAGACAATATAGCCCAGAAACTCTACAAGAGTGGAGAAACTCTTTTTTTATTGAAGAAGAAACAATTTACATATTTTCATCACATCGAAACTGCAAAGCACATAAAAATCAAATGTTTTAAATTCTAAATTGGAAAGAGATACAGTTCAGGCTGATTGTTGCCTGCAGGAAATCTTCCAGCCTGTTTTCTGACATTCTAAATATAAAGTACACCATATGAGATATGTTTGATTCATTCTGAAGCCTGTGATAAATGTTCACCAGGAACCATTGACCATTGCGTCATCTCAAGTTGAATCAAATGGGAGGCCTCCCCAAGAAATCAGAGACAGACCTCTGAAGTTCAGTATTTAATCTAAGTTCCTTGTACACCTTTCATCTTGCCTGAACAGACAAAGCAAATTTGTCTTCACAGTTTGGTGAGAAATGACCAGCTAGTTGTACAGTGACTTTGTAACTGTGGAAATATAATTATTGGTTAAACAAGGACAGTGGATTGACAGAAAAGTTGTCAACCCTAATTTTTTTTCCATTCCATTTTTTTTGTTCAAGTCCTTTTTTTTTAATGCAAAAAATGGAAAAAACCCCCACCCTAAGCCTTTGTTTATTCTAAAGGCAGGTGCATTCTGTATCTTGAAAATGGTCTTATGAGATCTCTGTCTTTCTCTTTTTGCAGCAGTATTTTTAGATAGAAGTCGAAGGTCTGCTGTTGAATGCCATAATACAACAGATGAAAGGACAGATACAAAAGTCCATAAACATACCAAATTTATAGACTATTTAGCCAGAAAACACACACACACCATCCTAAGGTATTTTGAAGATTACATAGTACAAAGATAATTGGACTGGAATAACAAATTCAATGAAACTTTCCTAAACATGGAAACTTAAAGAACCTGTACTGTGAGACATCACAGTTTGTGTAAAATTTAAGGAACAATAATAGACAAAGCCACATCTAAATGTATGACACTTTTGCAGATGTGTGACCTGGCATTCATACTAACATAAAATGTTCAAACTTATTAGCACTTTCTCATACATTTCTTGTCCTTTTGAGAAACTTCTGTGTTTATTACTGGCTACTGCTCATATTTTATTTTTTTGAACCTCTCTTTCTTCCTTCTAGAATAACTAAAACATGGGAATTTCAATTTAAAAGGTCAAGTCAGTATTTGTTGCCTTTTAACCACAGCTTTCTATTGTAAATTGTTGCTGAGAAATTAATTGGAAAAAGCCAAGAGGGTATTCTTCCTGACATTATTCCAGGGCGTAGTTTTCAAGCTGTTTTCTACAGAGGCAGAAACACATTACAAGTTCTGTCCACATGTAAGATAGCATGCACTGGGGCATAATGATAAGCAGATGGCATTATTTGCAGTGGAAGTAATAGCAACCAGAAGCATTTCTGCCTACATTATTTCACAAATGTTTTTATATTATGTTGTGTTAAAGTCTGGAACTTTATGTGCTTTGCCTATGTAGGGCATAGGTATTGATAGCAATTTGCGAAGGAGCTAGTGGTGATAGTAAACAGAGGGTAGTTCTTTGGAAGTAGGTGGTATTTAAAAATAATACAACCAGCAGTCAGTAGCAAAAGACAGAACAAATACTAGTGAAATGTTCCAGGAAATGGAGGAAAGATGAAATTGGATGTTGTTTTTGTCATTAAAGATGTTGTTTCTGAAAGTCTTTATATGAATATGCCATTCAGAAAATCTGAAGCTTCTAACTTTTATTACCAATAATATTGCCTAATTTACCATCACCATCTGCCTGGCAATTATTGCTGGAAGTAGTGCATCCAAGGCAGATTATTTCAGAGAATGACATGGCTGCATTGTGAGATGGAATGTGTTAGGGAGATTCCCAGGCTAGGAGAGGCCTAAGTTACAAATTTTACATATACTAAGTTACAAATTTTACATATGCACACACAAATATATTCAGGTGTGTGAATAGATCCATAATATATCTCTATGTGTGCACTTACACATAACAGTGTAGAATTGAGTGTTACACCATTTCATTTTGATAGTGTTGTCAGGTTAGTCCAATGTTCCTCTCTTGAGACTCAAACAGAGCTGTGTGTTTGAAAAACAAATGATCAATTTAGAATATTATTAGAATTATTTCCTTTGCAAAGACGTTTTGTATGACCGTAGAGTTATATGTCCTCTAGATATATGTCCTCATTGCCTTCTGCACTTAGAGCTAGACCGTAACATTTTTAGTGTGACCGATACATCAAAAGAGATGCTGCAGAACGGACTTGCATCTGTGGCAAGTCCCAAAGAGATTCAGCCTCCAAAGGTGCAAAGGGCCATATGCAACAGTGAGAGTGGTACCTGCTGGAAGATTGCAGCATGTCCTCCCTCTAGTGCTGGCTCAAAACAGCTGGTGTGGCAAAAGGTTGAGCAGTGAACACCTACCAGACTGATCCCTGCTGTGCTGTAGAGCACAGCTTGCTGCTTTTCTTCTTATTTCTGCAATGACGAACAGGGTGTTGTGTCACCATGGACTACAATGGGAGGAGAACTTTAGACACTGTGAATTCACTTCAAGTGCTAGTTGGGAAGAAGGACAGAGCTGAGATGCTGCTCTGCATGGTACATCCTGCTGTACTCCACAGAGGATACAATCAGAGGAGAACCACCATACTCTTGGGAACTGAGGCATTTGGAGTGAAGGGAAGTCTGTACATTCAATCAAAGCAAAAATGAAGTTATTTTGGAATCAGCTGTGGGAAATGTGCTACCTTTGTAAAATCTCCTGGTAAAAAAATTCAATAGCAAAAATAATAAAAATAACAATAAAAATATAATAATATATATGCAATTAATTTATGGTCTCATGTTTTGGACATTGTTCCAGTGATTCTACCACTCAAATGTGATAACCTGATAAGAAGGATCAAAGTATTTTCATAGTCTTGTTTTTTGTATCATGGTAAGGGCAAGAGACACAAGAACCATCACTCATTACTGCAATGTAGGGTGCAGTCCTTGCACTAAAGGGTTTACAGACTAAGTAGGTACAACTGTCAACACAGGAGAAGGAAACCACTTTCATTTTGTGCATGAGAAATAGAGCCTCTGCCACAAATCAGGGGTTTCCTGATGTCTGTAGGGTTCAGACTGCAACACAGAAGTACATGCTCAGTTATGCAGGAAGCTCTCTAGCACAGAAAGTGATAAGAACTACACCACAAACATGATTATCTTTATTCCCATGAGTCACTCAAGGATGTAAAAGGCCAAACTAGAAATTACATTAAGGTCTACCAGATGATTTAGCCACAAGACCAACGACTACTAAAACTGATTTCCTCTCTGGGATTCAGCTAACACCACTGTGACTGTAAAATGTCCTGCAGAAATATGGGACCTCTACGTTAGTTGTGTTGAGTACTCCTACCTGGTTAGCCATGTCAGCATGGACATCATCAAAGATAGTATTTCTTGGTGACCCTCTCTGCTGTTCAAAGCTAGGTTTGTAGATAAGCTAGCTAGCATGGCACACATCTGCCACTATGACTTCAGCAGAGAGACTCTAGGATCTAAGAGCAACATGACAGGTAGAAAAGTGATGTTATGAAGAAATATGAACAAAGGTCCTGAGGAAAGTCATTCACACCTCCTAAGATTACTTGAAGTATTGTCTATGTCTATTTGAACTAAACTGTCGAAATCACAAAAAAAAGGGCTGTAACAGAGTGAAGAGAATTATTCTCTTGTATCCAGAAGAAAAAAAAGAAATCAATGTGGGGAAAAAAGCCAGTTGTAATGTGTAAAAGCTGTAACAATCAGTTCTCTAATATATGACCCTTGTCAAAGAGCTACTTTAAACTTTTTTTTTTTTACTAGATGGACTGCTTAATTGTACAGAAGCAATCACGTAAAGCTAAAAGACTGTATTAAAAAAAAGGGTCCTTTTCAAGTCCAACATCAATGTCCTATAAATTTGAGGTACCCTGTTTTCATAAAGGATCCTGTGCATCCCAGCATTGTATATAAGCCTACACATTGCTGTTATATTGAGCTTGAAATCAATGAGAGCACTGCACTGTAAACAAAGGAACAATTTGACACAGTGAGCACAATTAAGTTTGTTTCAGTCTAGGATGTGAACTGAAATCTGTGTGGAAATCTTTTCTCAAAGCTTCTAACTACAGTATGTCTTTCTCCCACCCAGCTTACATGGTTTGCGTGGCAAAGCATTAGCTAAAAAAACCTCTGTAATGTTTTTTAATACCTGTTATGCTTCCATGCAATAATAAATACTATTTTTAACAAATTGATATGTAGCTACTGATCTACAGTATGTGATAATGACTAAAATTTAAATAGAAAATATTAATTCTGTTATATCTTTAAATGTGGATATGTAGGAAATCTACTGCATTGAAGATGGAGCTTTTGTCATACAATTCAGAATATGTATCAACAAAGACTTTGAATGTAACTGCGCATATGATGGTGCATATGACAAGAACAGAGAAGGATCAATACCTATAGTCCTGAACACCATCCTCATTTTGATTCCTACAGTCTTCTCTTCCTTGACATGTAATAGTGATACAGGGAAAATCCTGAGTTACCTATGGGTTTTTTTTCACCAATTCTCATGACTTTCAGAGAATCAAAGTTGTATCCATATGTTCTTGAAATTTTACCTGCAGTGTTTTTTTCCAGCCATAAGTGGAAAATGAATTGCAATGGATTTTATAGGAGCATGTGGGTTAAAACTGGCTGAAAGACTATAAACAAAAGATTATGATAGTGACTAGGGGAAAAATATCTAGTAAGGTAATGAAGGGTGCAGTTTCAGGATTGTTCCTATTTAACATCTTCATTAGCAATCTGGAAGAAAGAATAAACAGCATGTTAATGAAATACACAAACGATACTAAATTAGGAAGAGTCACAAATACTAGTGAGGACAGAAGCATAATGCAAAGGCCCTAGGGAGAAATGTGGGCAGGAAATAACAAAACAAGCCACTACTCACAAAAAGGCATAGTAATATATTAAATGTAGAGCAGTGTGAATCAATGAGGGAAAATCCACAGAATTAGTAACATTGGAAGAGATTCTGTGAGCAACACATTAGATATGTGATGCAACGTGATATGCTGGCTATAAACGCCAATATATTCTGTGCAGAGGCATAAAGTCATGGATCAAAGAGGCCATAGCTCCTGTAAATGGCTCTCTGCTTATGGAAAACAGAATATTCTTTTATGAGAACAGAAGAGTATTGATACTGAAGGAGACTCCAAGTCAGCATAGCAGCTATGGTCAGTTGTAGTGGTAGGTGTTTTGGTTAAAAATATTCGGCAAGAAAGAACAGGGAAGAAGTGACATATAAGGGTATGGAAACCCTCTGATGAGGATGAGTTGGAAGATTGGTTAATGGCAGGAAAAGTAACAGGCTGTACTCTGAAAGGTTTTTTTTTTAACTTTTGTTCAGATCAACCACATTTTCTTTAATGAAAGGTAGGAAATGACAAGTTGGCATATGAGTTGCAAAAGGAAAACAGTGTTTTATTGGTAAAATATTTTTACTTTCCACCTATAACCTACATAAAAATTGAATGAAAGGAATATATTGTGAAAAACTTAAGATCAATAAGGTTCCTCATGCCATGTAAAACTTACACCTAGAATCAGGTGAAAGACGCTTGCCTTTTTTTTTTTTTTTTTAGTGAGAGGCAAATAGGCATAAGAAAAGGGACAGAAAGAGAGGTTAAAGTGTATGGATACTAATTTTTCTGTTGTTGTTTGATTTTTTAACAAGGTCTTAGTCTGTATGTTGCACGAGTAGACATTTTCTTTTGAGCAAGTAAACTGTTTCTTTTTTGGCAAGATGGAGGGATGCAAAGAAAAGGAAGAAAATACAAAAAAACTAGTAGCATTGAGCTAATCCATGCTACATATGTATTTTTGACTCTGCATGCATTTTAATTCTATTAATTCTGTCCTCCTTTTTTACAGCTCACCCAGAATATAGTAAAATTGTAACTGGGTAAACTCTGTTAAATCATACAGTAAACAGTACAATGACAATAAAACTGAAACTGAATAAAGCTCCTCGATCCTGGGAGTGATGCTGTTTCTACAAAAGGAGAGATTGAATGAACTAATATTCTGTGGTTTGTAAAAAATGGGAAGGCATGGTTAACATTTATTTTTATGCATGTTCATATAAATACACTCATTAATATGAACAGTATGGAAGAGTGAATAATCACTCCTCCTTTTTCTTCTCACAATAAAAGAACGCAAGAATAGAAAGTAAAAAGTTCAGCCAGCTGGTGTAAAGCAGAAAGAAGTGCTATTTCACAATATGTGTAATTAAATCCAGAACTCGTGGTTGCAAAAAGAGGTCAGAGAGATCATGAAGGGCAAAGGTACAGAAGGGCACTGAGAAAAAAGTTGCACATAAAAACTGTTGCTCTGAAAGTCCCTAAGCTTCGGTTTACCAGGGCTATATATTAAAAACATGTGCATCACTCTGTGCATACTCATTCCCTAATGCTGTTCCTTATGTGCTTCTACCCATACACCAAGTACTCTACAGGCCTTGTACTATTCAGTTGACCCAATGAAGACTTCTTTATGCTAAAAGTGGGAATAATAATCACAATCACAATGAAATACCCCATCTGTGAAGGCACTTTTTTTAAAGAAAGGATAATAGGGGGAAATTTTGAAAAGATGCACATGAACACACGCAGCAAGAGTTTGGAAAACAGCAGAACTAGGAATTATAAATTCTTTTTGGGGGAAGAGTGATATTAATTGGGTGCCATCTTACCAACTGCTGTTTTGCCATCAGGACCTGCATTATGATGCAAACACTAAGGCCTCTGAACAGCTAAGAAACAGCTTTGGAAAATAACCTAAATGCCAAAGTACTTTAAGAATTTAATTTTCATGGACTTCACTCCACAGCAGAAATGTATAGGATATATTGTATAGAGTTGTTAATAAAAATTTTGTGATCAATAAAATGCATTTGTGAGTTTTAAGGTTATTGTATAGTGCCCATTTGTTCAGTACACGCCAGGTCTAATCCAGGGCAAAATTAAGTTTGTTTGAAAAGGAAATGTGGAACTGGGTTGTACAAAAGAAGAGTATGTGGGAGAAGAATATGCAGAAATTTTATTAACAGATTTACTGCAGCCTTTTGAGGAGCTATATTCCTGTATGTACTTGTACAGGTCTTTCCTGAAGGATATTGCTCCGTGATCAAAAGTATATTTCAGACTGCAAGCATTTGATAGTGGTGTTTTTTTTTTTTTATAGGAGGATCCACTTATTTTGATTCCCATCCCAGAAAAATATCTTCATTAGCCCTGGCTGTGGGCTGGCACTTGTAACAAAGACTTACTAATAGTGACGAGAGACACAGTCAACAAAAAATGTGCATATCACTGAAGCCACAGTGTCCTTCTGTTAATTGATCAGCTTTAAAAGTTCATTGAAAATTTATTAAAAAAAATTCCCCACGTGGACAGTTGTGCTTTTCATGGTAAGACATTTCAGTCCGGTATTTTTCTACCATTTTGCTTTTGTTTCCTTTCCAATTCCTCTGCTCCAAATGACTTATTCCATTTTCTAGGCTTCATCTGATTCCAGTTGGGTTCCTCTGGAAGAGGAGGTGCAGAGATGATGGTGCTTGTCTTCACAGGGGCAGCACAAGCCCGGCAGACTGGAAGTTAATGGTGTGGGGAATTGAGAGTTACAATAACTTCTCTGCTTTCTGAGCCTGAACTGTCCCTTAACATTTACTCTATCCATGGCTAGTAGACAGTTTCAACACGTGGCTCAACTAAAAGGAAGCTATCTAATCTAATAACTATTTTTTTTCTCTGCGCCTGAGATCGTTGCCACATGGATGCTTCCTTAGCTTAAGTCAAATTATTAATAAAGTAATAAAGAATATTTTGCAGTTACAGATTATTTTGATATTTTTCTGTATTCAAAGCACATTTTTTGGCCAGCAAGTCCTAGCATTAGCCATGAACCATAGGCCTTGATTTTTTAGCTCCCTGAAATGTTAAAGAATTATGCCAAAAATAGATGAATGCCTCCTTACTGCATTCCCATGTCCTTTTCCACTCAAGGAGGAGAAGATGGGCACACTTACATACTCTGTATTTGTCACTGGGTTGTGATTATTGCAGTACAGTATACCACTTTAATTATAACAGCAGCCATTGCTTATTAAAATATAATAAAACCCTGGAGTAAACCTATGCTAAACTTAGCAGGTAAATGGAAAGAAAAAAAACATCCTGAGAATTAACAGTAGAGGACAAAAGGCCAAATTCTTGCTATACTCGCTGTATGTTGATTTTTCTTCTTGCACTTAATGTTTTGCTATGATTTCTTGGCATTTATCACATCTCCCCAGAGTATCCCAAGTGCAATTCTTGATACTTACCTGCTAAGATCTAAATGATGCTGAAGTGTGAATACTTGTTGTCCTAGTTACAGGGGCTGGGACCAGTTTATCACTATGTGGGTATAACCAAAACTGTGTATTCCACACCCTCTATGTCATTTCTGATGGACTGTTAATAAATGGATCATTTGTAGCAGCTGCCCAGGGCACACCTGACACCTCAGGCTACAAGATCAGTGTTAAAGAAACCCTACAAGGCATGTTTCTTTGTCTTCACACTAATAACTGTGATAACAGCTGTGATAACTCCCCTCAGGGGAGGCATTAGCACCTTCATACTCAGCCTGAGGAGGCATCTCTGCTAATGGGCCATACTGGACTGGCATAACAGGCAGCTGAAACGACCTAGACCATCAAAGACTCCAAAAACACCCCATGACTCACAGAGCTGAATCACCAACTGTGAAACTCCCCAGCCTGGGGGAGGTACTGGACATTCCCACCTGAACCTAAGCACATATAATCTCGGGGTTTTAGGAATTCTGGTACCACTTGTTGGATCCAGAGGAGGACCAGAAGTCCAACAGGACTGCGACTCTTGACAAGACTCTGATCATTACTGCAATGGAACTGTGACCATCATCTGGACCAACATGTTTCCTTTCCTTTTACTTTGCACCCAGGGGGGCCATGTGGTCCTCAGCACAGGGGATAACAAACACTGTCCTGGTCTTGTCTCAGGGTGTGGGATTATATATCTGTCAACAGGTTTCTCTGTATTGTTGTATTTATTGTAAACTTCTTAGGAAATTGTAACTGCCTTGTAATCTCTCTTGAGTTGGGTTCATTTCTCCTGTGGGTTTACTTTTAAACCAGCACACTGGTATGTGAATTTATAGGTCTGTTAAACTGTCAGTGTAATTATCATATTTATTTAAAACATTTGAGAAATTAAAGTTACATATTATAATGTATTTTTTACTTACTGTAGTGTTTTTTTCTTACATTGCTACTGTTGTGTAAAGTAGCCATATTGTACATGAAAATGTTTTGGGTCCACTTGATGAAATTGAATTTGTGTATTAAGTTTTACCGTAGCAGAAGATTCAAGACTTCACTATTTGTTAAGGCTCAATAAAGTGGTTGGGCATTACTTTATATCCTTTTGGTAAAGACATATTTATTACCCTTTATTGTCCTTGGGAATTATGTATAGCTGCAAATGGGAGGGCTGATAAGCACAAGTATTAGAAACACATTATTTTGAAGTTTTGCATATGTTTTGGAAATTTATACTCTACTGCACATGTGAAGTAATGAATTTGTTTTTAGATAGCTTATCAACAAAAATAAAGTAGTTCATAGATGAAGAATTAATAGTTTTCAAGCATCTTAGTTTGTCTGAAGTGACGATATCTCTCTGAATTTTTAAAAATATCCCCTGCCAGGAAGGAGACACACTAAACTGTTCAGATAACAGCTTCCTATAGCTACATGTAAGCGTACAAGTAAAGAAACACAAGCATACCATTGCTGGCATAGAAATATGAAATACTGATAAATCATATATACATTACTAATCTGTAGCAAAATTATGCTACCAGTTACCAATATTCAGAACTTTAAAAAAACATAAATCACTCTTCTGAATTATATCTAGGCATGTACAGTATTTATGAAGGTTTAATCAAAATTTAGCAAATGATTAGTTCAACAAGCCTTCTGTTTGAGTAGATCGGAATTGTTCTTTTAGGTTAACTGAGTCTTAGTCTACAAAAGATTCAACTTTGGCTCGTTTAGGTGTCAAAGCAGATATTGTATTGGCTTCACAGGATGTAAACACGTGCTTTAAAATAAGTACATTTGAGCACTGACCAGAGTATCATATGTTCTCTAAAAAGAAATTAAATATTTTAAATCTATTAAATGATGTAACTCCATTATAAGCTATTTCCTGCTCTGTATACATAATTCAATACAATTTAATATGGTGCATACTTAGAGTTGAAGAAACTTACATTTGATTTTTTTTTTATATTACACTGAATAATAAATATTATAGCAAGAAGTTTAGTTTGTTGTCTGGCATAGGTATGGTTATGTGAGTTGTCATATGATGCTGTGAAATATCAGCGAACATAAGAATTCATTCCAATGTGTGTACATATGAAATAAGGTTCCTTGTTATATATACCTTGAGTACAGAGACAGAATTATTCCTCAAAAAAACAACTTTGGAAAAAAACCCTGCTTTTCTTTCATTTGTACAAATTCAGAATTCAGTTTACAAATATGTTATTTTCCAGAAGGTAATGGAATTCCTCTGTTTCTAATGCTTTAGTATTACTAAAGACAATCATTATCAGGATATAGAAACAACCTCTGTTTGTTATTGTGTATCAGGAAAATATCCTGCTTATCCTTTTTGAGTAATAAATAATATAAAACAGGCACTTAGGAAGAATCCTCTGTGTAATGTCCCCTCCTACAACTCATTTGACCAAATCCTCTTTTCTAGTATGAAAATACATCTTTCAATGGTTTAATTAAGAAGTAACAATATATTAGAGTATGGAAATAGAACATCTTTAAGGTCCCTTCAAATCCAAACCATTCTATGATCTATTCTATGAATCAAGTACATGGAGAAATTGTCAAATACATCATCCAAGAGTTGGGGTTTTTTTCCCCAAGACAAAAAAAGAAATAAGAAACAGCTACTCACAGGCGTTTTCTATGTGAAAAAGCCCAAAAAAATCCTAGGCCTGTGTTTGTGATAGAGACAGAGGTATCTGTGAAATAGAACCAGATGGATATTAATGTTATTAATAAAAGAGCAACATGGAAATATGGAGTATTTGCATTAAAAAGAAACCCCAAACAATAAAAACATGAAGAAGAAAAGGAGAGATCAACAGAGATTATTAATAGCATTTTTAATTAAGTTTGGTACTTGCCAAATCTCTGATTTCACAAAGACTTCTGTCAGTAAATGTAACATTATGGATTTCTATAAACTGACGGACAGTTTTGCATGGCTACAGTTATTCCAGTGAATAAGTGTAAGCTGGATGAGGAGGACCCAACTTCTACTAAAATGATTAAGAAGACTATTGCTGACAGTAAAACTTCTATATGCAAAGTGAATTAGAAAATCTTTCATATGCAATAATTAATATCACAAACGTGAAGTAGAGCAGACTGACTTATCTGTAGCACAACTCTGTAGAGAATTAAAACTCTTTAGACATAACTTTGAATGGTAGGATCCTTGAAGGAGTACTTTCAGCTCTTAACACCAAATCCAGTTAATAGAAGGTGGCACTACAAGGTATCACATGATAGTATCTGATGTATTACAAAAGAAAATGAATTAAATCGTGATTAATTAATTACAAGCATAACAGATGATAGCAATATCTGTAATCAGAAGTGATTACATTATACCAAGATCAAATAACATAGTAAAGATATGTATTTGAATAAATAATACCGGCTAACATGCATAATTTAATTTATCTGCTGAATAGGGCAATACAATTGGCTGATGAAATATCCTTTTTTTTTTAACCAAAGAAATAAGAAAAAAAATCTGTAAGTATTAAAGGGACTTAGGCTGAACATCTGAATTTCATCACAGATATGCTCTTCCTCAGTTACTCTTATTTTTTCAAGTAATGTTAAGGTAGAAGTCTCTCTTCTTTTTCAGGTCAGAGGTGTTTTGTTTGTTTTAAGTTGTAATTCAAATTGCAATTCAAACAGACAAAACCAAATTTTTTTGGGGCAAACACATCTTTTACTAAAATTTGACATGCAGTAAATACAGAAAGCAGTAAGTATGATGACAATTTTCTAGGGGATGTAACCCCCAAATGAAGGAGTTTAATTTTGAGTTTGCAGGTTTTTAAGATACCTAATCAATACTATTTTAGGGGTTTGTTGGATTACCCCTACACAGATTTGTAAAATTCATTTGTTTGGAAATATTATAAAAAAGTGTATCATTCCCTATCTAGGTCATTCTCAGCACCTTGCAATCATAGATGTTTTCTTGTCTTTAGCAGTGCAGTCCAATTACTGCCTTTGGCGCACACCTTCTTCTAGAACTTTGCCCCGATGATATTTACAAGAAATTAGGGATGACTTCCTGCCAGTACAAATTTCAGAGCATCAGGACTGAGTGAATCCTTAATCTTCCTAATGTATCTTTTCTTATAAAGGTCCACACAACTACATGGAAAAGGTATTTTAAACCTATGGAGATTTGGTGTCTTTAAACAGGTTCAAATTGTGCATCCCATGAGAAACATCTAAAATCACTTTTGAAAAATTTAGGTCAGTATATAATTAGAGCCCCAAGTTACCCGAGAGTATCAAATTTGAGCTGTGTAATGTTAGACACATGCCTTGACAGTTTGTCTACATTCAGTGGCAGTTTGAACTTTCAAATGCATGCCTGTGAAAATAGCAGGGAAAATAAACTCCTAAAAATCACAGGAGACTTTGGGTTTTTTTTCCACTTTTGTGTTTACAGCAAAGAGTTTTAACCAAATATATTTACCAGATATTTATAGTAAATTTTGTGATCCTGACACTTTCGTGCAAAAGCACAAACTTGTCATAGTATCCTCGAAGTGTCAAACAGTAACTGGGAAACTAAAGAGTAGGGTACTTCTCTACTCATGTTTCTGTTTAGAATTCACAGCACAAAATGGAAAAAGCAAAAAACATGAACAAATTCTCTTTCAGCCTCTGGAGATTCACTGGTTTTTTTTGACTGTAGAAGGACTGCTGCAGCTTTGTTTTGTCCTATTGCCACCCCTAAAACCCAGAGGCTCCGGGAATTGTCATGGCTGGAAAACAGAGATCATTGAGAAATGGCTTTTGTTTGAAAGTCTAACTATTCAGTCATCTTGCTCCTGTGACCATGCCTCAAGTATATTCATTGCTTATAGTTAGAAAAACCTGACAGCTTAAACTCTCATTTTAATCCTACTTGGGATTTCTGTAAAGACCTAAGGCATTTCTGCCGACTTGGTCCGATAGGCATATTGCTAATATGCAGTATGAAAGATACAATTTCTACTTCTCCCTCTGCTGCATGATGGGAAAATTTTATGTTTCAGATCCTATTTTTTCAGGAATGAAAGGCAGTAAAACTTATTTACGCCTCAAATCACTGCAAATTTATCAATAAAAAGTGAACAGAAGAAGTTCTGTGATCAGAATGGAGTGTGTTTCCTATGGAGATCTGTATTGCAGTGGGGTTTGGTTTTGTTTAACAAGAAGCAAATGCCAAAAGAAGTTTTATCTCACTTAGATGCAGTTATAACATCTCTCTCAAGTGTTAATCAAATCAAGGTTGAATTGACACTTTACCTTTTCCTTAACATGGGCACCAAGAAATGCTCTCCACTGTTCTATTTGTCAATATCTACACCATTGGTAGAAGTGAGTAATCCATGACAGATCCCTCTGGAAAAAAGTATGTAAATCTGGCTACTGGATTATAATCTTCTAGGACTCACATAAACACGTGCACCTAGTGTAGGATCACAGAAGTCTCAATTCTGTAAGGATCTGGGAAAGAAATACAGAGAAAACATAATCCCTGATATGGAGCCATTCTTGAACCTGTTATACAGACTGGCTGTACCAAACAGGTTATACCATTTTGCCATACATTTTCTGTTGGCATTCCTTGCCTTAACAAAAAGACCTGAACTGCTGATCTCCAGTCCCCTTTAAATGTATGTATTACACAGTGTCACACACTTCAGCCATCTTTCTTCATATCCCTATTGCTTTAGGAAGCCTTTTACAATTCAGGTGCAGTCCAAAGAATGGCCTCTGAAGCCAGAGTTTAAAGTGTAGTGGTAGATATCTGGTAGGCTTCCAAAGTGAGCAGGCACAGTAAGAAAAGTTTCCTCTGGTAAAATGCTTTAGATAAAATAAAATGGGGGCTACTTTTAGGTCAGACATACTCGCATTGTCCTAGGAAGGGTAAAGAGGAACCTTCTGCATTAGGTGAGCTGCCTCTTCTGTAGGTGGTTCCAGTCCTGGCGGATAACAGTGACCTCTGGCTATCTGCCCAAGCACTCTGCTGATACCATAACTGAAGTGGGTTCTTATTTATTCAGAGCTCATCTTCAGATGGCCTTTATATGCTCCAGAAACATTACCCATGGAATTTACTTTTCCAGTGAGTTTGTGTATATACTCACACATATATATGAAAGCGTACCTTGTATCACACAAATGTACATGTATATTACTAGCAGAAGCCAATTGTCTCTTTTTAAAAGATGATACATTCCCCCCAGTAACCTAATTCCTTTACAGGAAACTCTTCTATGAAATGTCTTCAGATATGATGCAAAAGTCTGTTTAATACATATTTGAGGATTCTCCCTTGGCATGGGTCATAATCCTGGCCTCTCAAATCAACTTTAAGAGGATTTGCTAGATATAAAATTGTCCACTCTAGAGTGTGCCTAGGAAAAGTGCATTCCTTAATTATAAGAATCCTCTGGTCAGCTTCACCATAACATTCTTACAAAGGGACACTGAATTCTATGTAAATTGCTTAATAAAGTCAATCCAGTGTTATGGTTGAGTCATCCAGACCAAAAATCAATAGGATTAATGGTTTTTAAAACAAGCAGAATAACATACATCTCTCTATAATTTCGATAGCCTGAAGATCCATTAAAGTATTTCCATAATTTCAGTTTTATTACTAATTTAGTTTACAACTCTCTGTATAAAACTGTTTCAGAAAGCTGATCAAAGTATTGAAAGACCACCACTACTAAATATGCAAGTACACTGTGTTGCTAAGTTGCTGGGAAAAATGTAAGTGAATGATAGCCAGAGGAATTGAATATCATTCTTCTAGTTACAAAAGCATATTTTAAAACTGCCCTGTGCTAATAATTTCTGCTTAAAGCATTTTTTTGTAACTGGATCTTAGATTCCTTTCACTTTGTCAATCTCTTAGGCTTCAAGTTTAAATATGCAAGCACACAGAACACAACAAAAGAACATACTAATCTTACTCTGTCAAAAGCAGATCCTCTTTCTTATTCCCCAGGGCCAGACAAACCAGAGCTGGACTAAAACATTAAATACAGTGAAGCAAGCTTACATATTTTCTTATCTCTTGATAAAATACAGACCTGAAATGTAAGAAAGAAACATTCCACATGATTTTTTCTTTCCCATACTTTCAGCTGATTGCAAAAACAACAGAGCAAACACATTCCCTTAAAACCATATAAGCAAATTTTCAAAGATATTTCTATGTAACCCCAAATTTTACTGGAGTGGGTAGAGTCACCTGCCATTCTGCTGTACACTCAGCTGGTAATCTGTGCATTGCACAGTCCTATGGAAAGCTATGAAACGGTGTGGTCAGTTGTGAATTTAATCATGTTCGACCCTTTTATAAAAAGACTTCTTCAATAAACTGCGGTCCTCTGGGCTTTCAGCCCCTTGGCTCACTTGCAAGTACATTCACATAGACAGATGTAGGTAGAACTTGGAATATCTTTTTAAAGGCAATCCATTCCTGTTAAATACAACACATAATACATCTGTTTTTAAGTCTGTTGCTTTTTATTTTGTATGCTTCAGTAAAGTGTAGCCTTGAACATGTGGCCTGCTGGACAAATTTCCTGGGAAGTATAACTGAAAAACTGGACTTCTTAAAACCCTATTATCTACAAAGAGATACAAGGCTAAAGAAGCAACTCATCATTGCAACTGTAAGTCATTTATTGTTCCTTTTGTACATTCAGTGGATCAGCTTAACACTGTACCCTTTTGGGTTTGTTTTTCGTTAGTTTGTTTGTTTATTTTTTTATTTACTTTAAATTTTTTTTAAGGACATAATCTTGTGCTTACACACCCAGGAAAATAATACTTCCATTTTAGTAATATGGAAGTGTAAACATGTAGTATAATGGATGAATAATGATAGTAAAATGAATTTGCTGCTTTTCTTCTGGGAAATAAAAAGAAGAAAATCAAGAGAGTGTGAAATCACGTTGAACAATTACATGATAGCTCATTCTTCAAAATAGAATTCACTAGAGTCAAGAAAGACCTTTCTGCAATGGAAACCAAATTAGCAGTGCTATTTTGAAGAAGCTGTTGTGTGACCTCACTTATCATAAAAGTGCTTCTGGTGCAAAAGTTTCTGCAGTATTAATAAAACACATTTTTCCTTTATCTATTCCAAAACAGTAACATCAGGCCTCAAGCGGGACATGTTAGCATACACCACACTGCAGAAGTAACTCAGTTTGAAAGAGTAAACCAATCTTCCAAATTAGCCACACATATATATTCTGAGGGGCTTCTATCAGAAACACAGATGATAGAGAAAGAAATGGGAAGACTTATTTGTAATGGTGGGTTTTGCTACAACAACTTAGGTAGGTATATGCATGTGTGGCAACACATGCATGCATTTGTGGACACATCTAAATAGGCAAAGTAGCCTGAGGAGTGTTTCTCACTCATATATTGTGGCTTCTCAGCAGAAAGCAAAATGAGTCAGTAATATCTGCTGTTTCTGTATGAATTAAGTCATCTTTCCACCCTCATTTCTCCTCTTCTTGCCTGAAATATTCAGTACTGTCATTTCAATACCGAGATCATTACATCTAATCATTAGAAATTACTAAAAAAAATATTTGCCTGAGACACACTGTTTGAATGATTGTAACATCAAATCACCAATTATTATCCAAGTACACATCACCAATATATTGCTATTCCAGCATAACTCAAACCTGAAAGCATAAAGTGTCAGTATTTTTTTTTTTTGTTGGTTGAAGAAGAGAGGGAAAAAGAGCATGCATCAAGCTACAGAAAAAACAGTACTTTTTTCACAAAACACCTGATGATATGCTGATGTCCCTCCAGTTTGTGCATCTTCTTTGGTGAAAATGAAAACAAAATTTTAAATTCTTTTTCTCAATGTATATAATTAAGAATTTGATGGTGATACTGAAATCTGTACAATAATAAGAATGCAGACTGAAAAGATGCCTGAATTTAATTAGCTAGAGCAAAAATCTTATTTTAAATCTTAATAACCAAGTTGTTAAGCAAAAATATTTAAGTGCTAGGGCTTTTTGGGAAAAAAGTGTTCAAAAAGTGCACAACAAAATTGCAGGCAGATTTAACCTTATTGGAAAGATTATTCAATTGTCTACAAGAGAAAACAAAACACTAAGATATCAAAAAATATAGAATATGCCTATAATTATTAGAGATTGTTAAACAACAAAAATAGTAATAAAAACCCTATAAAGAAAACCGAGTTCACGTAACATCGGCTGTAGTTTTGGCTTGTTCATGGGGGACAAAAGGGTCAGAAATCAGCTCTTCATTTGAGCACTCCAGGTTGTTTTGGATACTTAAGGTGATCATATACACCTGTAAACTAATAAGAGTTGTGGGACTATGGAATATACTGAGATTAATATCTGTAGAATAAGGATATCTAAAGGTCAGATATTCTCAGAACAACTGGTTTAATAGCTGTGGTTCAGGATTCCAAATAAAAATCATGGAAAGAAGAAAAAAGAAACCCACAACATATTAAGAGTATTTATTACTTCCCTCCAGATAAGAATCTCCTATCAAACTGAGGCATGAGCCTTTTTCCCTTGAAGGTGTTCATGGGTAAATGCATGAAGTGGACATAAACAATTCAACAGATTTTCAGCATAAATGCCGTGGATTTGCGCACCAAGTGTATTTATCTGGAGGTAAATTAAAATTCTGCTAAAACCTGTAACCTCAAACCAGTAAACTCTGAAATAATATGCAAAATAAGAGATTAAAGAACTACAGTCCTTAGGTTGTGGCCTGTATACCATTTGATAGCATCTGTGGAGAATTCACGTGGGTCAGATGGCCATCTCTCCTCCTTGCTCCCAGTTCTCTGAAGGGAAGAAGCAGTGAGAGAATCAGGAGGTAAAGAAGGATGTAGAGGATACAGCAGAGGAACAGAACAGATTGGCGTGGGAGAAAAAATGCGGCGCAAAAGTGACAGCACAATCATTGCATTCTAGACAACTAAAAATACACAAATACATTTATATTTGTTTCCCTTGTGGTAGTTGCCAGAAAGATGTCATGTAATCACAAGTAAAAGGTGAGATGGCACATGCAAATAGAAGCCACAGTAAGTGGCATGCGTCAACCGCTCTCTGCTTGAAATGATGTTCCCACCTCTGAAAGCCAGAAGTCTGTGGCTTTGGAAATTTGTGTCGCCACACAGAAAAAGAATTTTTCCAGTTTTTCTGTGATGTTTTGACAGTGTTAACAGGGTTTCCTTGGACAAACTCAGCTGTTATAACAGACACAGGAAAAAAAATAGTTTCTAAGATGTGAGCTATTAAGATCTTTGAGGTGAAATCTTACACATCAGGAATTGTAAAGTAACAAATTAAAAGTTTTAGTTTCTGAATAGAATCATTGCAAATGTCAAAAATTAAGGCTTCTTTATAGCTACATGAATAGTTATTAGAAAACAACTCAGACGCAAATTGCTTTATTCAGTGGTTAAAAAAACCATCAAATAAATGGGGAATGTGCCTCTCCTTTCAATCCACAGCTATACCTTGTCATGACTAAATACAAAGTCATAATCTGAAAAGGGCCACGACTTCAACATGCTCTGAAAGAAATATCCTTCTCTCTAATTCCTCAATAATTGGGGTGGACTAATCCACCACAGAAAACTGGGTATATAGCTGGGGATATGTTTGAATTAGCTGAAATTAATCAAAGACTACGCTCTCGGTTTGCTGAGCATGAAGAGAAACAGGTTCAAGCAGACTTCTGTGTTTTTGTATTCCCCCTGAACCAGCTCATAATATTTTCCTAGTTTGTATGTTGCATTGGCTTCCTGGAGTTCTCAGTTCAGGATCAGAAGTTCTTTGCCCTTGGTCTATCTTCTTTAAAAAAAAAAAAAAAGAAAAAATAAAGTTCCAACAGGAACAGTGAAAGCATCCATCATAATTTAATGGTAGTTTTGTTATAGCTGAGGTACTTTAAGGACACAGGCAAGATAAGCTCCATAGGAAGAGATAGCATCTTTTACCGGATCAACAAATACAGCTGGAAGGGTACACAAATCTGGAGATATGAATGCCTTCCTACAATTTTGAAAATGGTTATTTACAAATTGAATATACATATTTAAAAGTATTACATTATAGAAAGTTTAACTTTTAACAAAAGAATTATATCTTTCTTAAAAATAAGGACAAATATTCTGGACATTTTGATAGACAAAGGATACATCACTTAATCAAGTAAGTTTAAGGTTGTTAGTTTCACTGTGTTCACGTGACTTTTGATTTCTGATGTTTCAGTCTACAAGTTTAAGCTGCCTCATTTAATTGAAGGATATTGGGTCTCCTCTCAGCTGTATTGCAAAAATAAAAGAGACATGTATTTAGCCCTTCTCATGGAAAACCTTCTCTCCCAAATATTTTTGGTGACGAGATCCTATGGCTTTCTTATCACTCATTTTGAGTGCTATAAATTACTTTTTTTGGCATCAAATTAATTTGTATTTATTTCCTTTCTTCTCAACATCACAGTCACTTCTTAGGAAAACATTTATGTTTTCCAAGGAATACTATTTACCCAGATTGCCATAATATCTTGTCCTGGTTTTAGGCCAGGTCAGAGTTAATTTTTTTGCAGTAACCATGGGGGCAGAGCGGGGAGCCTTGTGGGTGTATCTAGGTTGTTATTCTATACCACCTCACCACCTCAAGTCACTGCTGGTGGTGGGGGAGTTAAAGTATGGGATTCTGGCTTGGAAGAAAAAGGTGGACATGGTGGCTCGTGGTCAGGGAAGAAAGTGTGGTGTGGAAAGGGTCTATCTGCCATTGTTTTTCATTGTCCTGGGGTTGGTGAGCATTTTTGCATGTAAATCCCCCTCTTTTGCACACTTCTGTTACTAATATTGTTGCTCTTACTGCTTGTTTTTCTTACTTCATTACTGTTTCCACTAAATTGGTCTTATCTCAACTTGTAAACTCTGCCTTTTTTCTCCCACTGGAGACAGGAGAGGGGAGGAGTGGCTTGTGGTTTGGAGTGCCCTTCCTATACTAAGACAACCCTTGGAACTGGTGCCCAGTGGGAGGCTGTGTTTCCATCCCTGGAGCAGCCGGTTTCAGGGGTACTGCACACTCCTCCAGGTGAAACCATGACATGCCTGAAAATGGGTCAGGCATAATCTAAATGCAGAAGATACAGTCTCTGCTCTCAAGAGACAGCAAACAATTATAGCCCAGTAAATGTTATTTTTGCCATGACTAGCAAAAAGCTGCAGACCTGTTGCTGCCCTGGCATTGCAGGGTCTTAGGGCTCATCCAGGTTCGCTGTGGCTGCAACTGAGTTCAGGCTGGTTTGACAGTTGCCGAAAGGAGCAGTATCTGTGGGCTCCCCAGTTTTAGCTTGTCCCATGATCCCCAATGTGGCACTGCCCTGGTCAAGGCAGGAGTCAGCAGGTGACAAACAGCAGCTCTGGGGCAGAGCTGAGGCTGGGAGAGGCCTCTGTACCACTCTCTGGCTCTAGATGAAAGCCTCTGAGAGGGAAACAGGGGCAGTAGCCCAAGGAGAAGATCAAAGAGAAAAAGAATTCCCTGTCATGGTCATCATACTGATCCCAGCAAAGACCTCAGTGTGCTTATTTGTATCCCCTCCTCTTCTCCCTACTTACTCTAGGAAAACCGAAACCATACTCTAGGAAAACTGAAACCATCAGCCTCAGGATGCAAAGAGACACAAGGGTGAGCATCACACCACAAAAATATATACTAGAAAAGGTTTTTTGTTTTCCTGTTTTTGTTTGTTTGTGTTTCTGTGGTTTTTATTTTTTTTGTGTGTGTATAACAATTTAAATAGTATTATCAGACTTTTCCATTTTAATTAAATAAACCATGTTATTAAGTCTCTTAAAATATTGATTGAACAGTAATATTTTAGCCTATGCATGTCTTGTCCCTCTTTGCACACAGCAATATTTCAAGCCTAAAAAAAGTAAAGCAGATTTAAATATACAATAGAATCAAATGTTGCTTTTATATAGTTAGAAAATAATTCCTTGTTTTAGGGAAATAGATCTTTGAAGAGGAGAAGGGAGCAAAAAGTTTCCTAGTAGGACTTCAGAATTAAATATTGTGGTGGAAAATCTGGGGGCCCATTTTTAGCCCTTAACCTGACATCAGCTGTACACCTTTTTTCTGGGCACGTGCTTGTAACATATATGCCACACTTCGGTTCTAAGCATTTTAGGTACAATGCAGCACAACGAGTTTTTTTCCATAAAGTTAAGAATAATAATCAGCCTTGTAATGTGGATGAAGTAAATGCACATTATTCTGGTCTGCTCATGGCTTTTTCCAGTTCAGGAAAGATACTTCCATTGATTTTCAACAGCTGAAATGAAGAAAAAAGTTTATAGGTGAAAATAAAAAGGATTAAATTATGAAGGCATTCTTAAGAATGCACTATCTGCTTAGGTATCATCTTGTACACTCCTAAAATATGAGGACAATCTTGATTTTTCTGTGTGGTACTTTAATGTGTTTAAAGGCAAATACTTGCAGACTGTGCTGACAAGAGGGGAAATTTTAGCCTGGCAAAAAACAATGTTGAAATGAATTTGAATGTTCACAGTGGATAATGAGCTAAATGTGAGTTCCCAAAAGACAGCGATAGAAGTATAAAGAGGGAAATCTTGTGTAAAATTAGGGGGCAATATGACCTTACTAGAGGTGCAAGCACCCATATGGAATGCAGTGCTCTTGGTGGTAGTTGAAATTGGAGAAAGTCTGTAGAAAATACAGGAGAATGATTAAAAGATTTGGAAACAGGCCCCCTTGAGGGTTTTAATCTGCTTATCAAAGAGATAAAAGGGATAAATTTAAGCAGGATGGTGTACACGCTCGCATGTGTGGGTGAATGACTGTCTTGCATCCTGGAAGTATCTCCTGGCAAGCAAAACTTTGATCAAGGGTTCTCTAATATAGTAGACAAAAGTGTAACAAAATTCAACAGCTGGTATCTGAAGCAAGACAAATTTAGAGTGATAGAATAAGGCTCCAATGTTTAACAGTGAAGATAATTAACTAGTGAATACCATGAGGAAATTGTGGTTGGTTTCCCTGGAAATTTCAATTAAGACTCAGCATAATTTTCTCACCAAAGAATTTAAATTCTGCAGGAACTACTTCTGGTAAATCCTATAACTTTTATTATTTAAGAGGTCACTTTAGATGAGGAGGAGGATGATAATTATTATTATTATTTCTAGCTTTGCCATTTATGTTCAGTAGTCATTTATCTCATGTTCTCATTTTTTCTCATACAAACATTTTAGTTTAACCTTTTTGTTCTAAACTGGACATAGGCCCTACTTTCTAACTTCTGTCTACCTGCGTCCACTCTCTTCTCTTGGGTCTCTTACATTGCAGACCCCTGTTCTCATATGCATTTTTATTCTTTGACTCACTACCTGATCATAAACAAGTCAGTAGCTTCAAACTGTAAGAGGTTTTGCCAAAAATATTACTGCTCCAAAGAGCTAATGACTAACTTGCATTACCTAATACCTATATATTAGGGACCTGAGAATAGGATGGAAGTGATTAAGAAAATTATTTCAGTGTGTAAAGCTATTATAGCTTTGATTTTTTGAATTGCCATATTTTTTAGAAGGGATGCATCTCTGGAATCTCTGTCTCCAGTGGTCCCTAGTGAGACAGAAAAATGTCAATGAATTAGCTTTTTTCATTTAGCACTCTTATAATGGTCTGTTTTTAAACAGAAAGAAATACTTTATTACAACAGAAATGCTGCTCTAAGTTTTCTAAACAGTAAATGGATCAAGGTCCAAATTAGGTCTTCACTGTGTCAGGTGCAACAGTAGCAACCAAACAAAAGCATTGCATAGCCTTAGGTCTGACAGTCTGTTAAATGAATTTGTATGCACACAAGAAGAAGAAGTGTCTTTCTAAAACACGAAGATGCCCAAGAGAGAGACTCTGGAAAGGTTTTACAGACATTTAATAGTTCAAGACATTATTTGTTCAATAACAAAAGAAAAAGATTTAGAGAGCAATCAGATTTCCATGGACAAAAGCTAGGCTCTTGTCCTGAGGGGAGAATGGATCATAGGCAGTGATTTTTATATGTGTCAGGAATAGATGCAAAAAAAGGGTTTGACAGCTGGAGAATCGAGAGAAGAACTGCTCATCCTATCTCATCTATTTTGTATGCTTTTTTATTCCATTTTATCCGAGTGTGATTTCTAGCTCTTTCCTCCTCTCTTTAATGAAGTGTTTCATTCTTGTTTTACACTCCTCTTAGCACAAAAATGTAATTCTTCTTGTTTCTACTCAGTGCTTTTCCCATCCCACAGTCATACACCATTCTCAGCATTCAACCACAATAGCTTCCTACCTTTTTGCAAGTGCATCTTCATTTTGGTCACATTTGTGTCCATGTGACTGCTGTAGTCTCCCCTGAAGTCCACTGCATGTGTTCTACCAGCTGTGCAGAAGCTAGAGAGAGCTGATTACAAATATGACTATTCACCCTTCTGTCCTGAAGGAAGTGGGTACTTGCCAGCAACTAAAAGTAGCTAATCATTCCCCTAGTAGCATGAACAGTGCTTCAAATTCCCCAAAGGATTCGAAACATATTTCGTTCTCCAGTTTGGTGCTCTCATGCTTTCCCTTCATTTCTACTCTTCAAAAGTGCACTAAGAAATCTATCCAAAGACTACCTAGCTCAGTACCATGTGGTAAATTTTTGGCCAGAGCTCGTTGTGCATTGGGAAGAATGTCTGTAAGTGGGAACTCTAAGAATTATAGCAGTGCTAATACAAAGGGACTGATACTAATCTCCGAGCTATCTTGCCGTTTCACCATTTCTTCCACCTTAACGTACTACTGTTTTTGAAGGAAATTGAAGGGACAAGATGATGAAATACTACTAGTTTCGAATTAAACGAGATAGCCTTCTTTATCTGTTCAGGTTGTGACATGCACTTGGGCTAAAAGATGTTACTTATTTACTTATGTCTCTTATGACTGTAAAAAGAACTCCCATATCCCTAAGCAGAACAGTGAGTCTCCCCTGAAAAGAACATAGATGTAACTGTAGCAATGCTTGCTTTTTTATTTTTTTTTTAATTACTTTAGGCCATTCAGGAATTGGCTTAAGCCAAAGGGTTGAACTGAATCTCAGCTGCTGCCCTGGAGCTGCTGCATACCAGCAAAATCTTCTGAGTATAAACAAATGATTTTTTTGCATGTGGGAGGATGATGGAACTGAAAGCGCAGTTTACTTTTGACAGGGATTGGGATGCTGCTTGTGGCATAATGTTTTGTTGGCCTGGCAAAAAATTCTGAGCATCGGCCTCGTAAATGTCATGGAGTTTTCGTAGGAAAGATTTTTATTAGGAAATGTCAAAGCAAATATCTAGGCATGGGATGGCTCAAAGCTGCCTGTCATATATACAATATTGATGGATTCTTGGCTGTGTCTTTTGTTAAGTAAATGAGAATACTAGCTTCGTGAATTCTGGTTACATGTCTAAATGCAAGAGCTGCCCACGCAAAACCTGTGTTAGAACTTTCTAAGCTGACATGGTCGATAGAAGTGAGAAGTTCTGATTCAAAATAAAGAATCAGGACATCTGTTTCAAGTTTCATGCTTTTGGGGGAAAATGATGGAGGGGGAACGCATTACTTTAATGTGACAAATACTGATCAATTTATTTCAAACTTTACTTTTGTGATAAAGATACAAAGTGAAGATATTAAAGTATTTGCCTCTTTTCCATAAATGCAAGTAATAAATATATCTTAACCCTTTCTTTCAAACTTAAAGTTTAACATTTATTAGTATGACTCAGGCTTACAAAGTGGAACCTGGGATTAAGAAGCAACAATTCTTCTGAAAGGTTATATCAAGAATATATGTTTGGACTACAGGATCATTGTAGCACTTTCCTATTGAAATATTCTACGAAGGAGTATTTACATAATTATATATGTAATGGACTTCTTGTTGGTGATACAAAGAAAGAAAAATACAGCTGAGTACTAGCATGAGTGTTGATGCAACTCCTTAACTGTGTGCGGGTTTCTATCAGCTCTCATGGTACTAAGTTACAAAGTCATTCAATCAACATTTTTGTCACTGGGCTGCCATTCTCCTAATACTCATCTTCCAAGGCACTCTTATGAAAGGCTTCAAATGACACTGTAGAAATATTTTTTGCAACATATTTTATAAAGTCAAACTATGAACAAAATTGTGTAGAGAAATAACAAAATATGGATTTAACATTATCACAGAAAAACACACTAAAAATCTAAGAGAGAAGCATAGGATATAATTCTCAGATATGATTAAGATTCTTCTTAGCTAGCCTTAGTTTAACCTGTTACAGGTTATCAATTTTTCTCAAACAGAAAGGTGGCTATTGCTTCATCACCTATATTTATGTTAGCAAAAACGTTTCTACAGTACTTCAGAACAAGTGTAGGAAGTAAATCCTAACTTTGAGCATGTTTAAATTTTTTACCAGCTGTTTGTCTGAAAAGTTTTGCTGAACAAATCCTGATAGTACTTTCTGGAATTCCATTTAAAAGATTTTTATCAGCAGAATACAGTAAAACTTCATAAGCATGTTCATCAAATATATATAGCTGCTTAGTTGGTAAGCAATATTCAGCCTACATCGTATATAAAAGAAGCAGTTGTGTGGCATAGCTGGCATGCAGTACTGTAGTTAAAAGGTGTGACCAGTGATTATGACAAAATAAATGGCTGAGAACCACCTTCTAACTTACCCAGCCAACTGCTGCACTGATATGTTACTCACTAGCTGTAACTGCTTCACTTTACCCTTTTTACTGTGAGCATCTTTTTCTTGAGACAGATAAAAGATCATATTTTTCAGAAATTGGCTATGTCACTTAGCTATTGTGGTGGGTTGACCTTGATTGGCTGTCAGACACCCACCCAGACACTCTCTTGGTCCCCTTTCTCAACAGGAGGGAGAGGGAAAACAAGATGAAAAAGCTCATGGGTCAAGATAATTATCATTTACCAAGTGGTGTCAAGGGCAAAAGAGGCTAGACATGAGGAAAATTAATTTATTGCCAAATAAAATAGATTTAGATAGTGAGAAGCAAAGAGAAATTAAAACACCTCCTTCCCACCCCCTTTCTTCAGGCTCAAATTCACTCCTTCATTCCTACTCCTCTATCTCCCACTCTCAGTTAGCACAGGTGGGTTGGGGAATGGGGGATTGTGGACAGTCCATAATAGTTTCTCTCTGCTGCTCCTTCCTCCTCATGTGTTTTCAGCTGGGCTCACCACAGGCTGCAGAGAAGTCCCTGCTACAGCACCTGGAGCACCTTCTCACCCTCCTCTCATCTTGGTGTCTGCAGGGCTGTTTATCTCGTGGTTTTTTTCCTCATTCATCGCTCTCACAGCTGCTACGCAGTATTTTACTCTTTCTGAAATACTCTTCCCAGAGGTGCCACCATCTTGGCTGAAGGGCAAGCTGTGCCTTGCGGTGGGTCCACTGGAGCTGGCGAGAGCCAGCGGGGACCAGCTGGAACTGGCTGTGTGCAGTTCCGGGGAGCCTCTGGCCTCTTCTCAAAGGAACCACAGCCATGGCCCCCCTGCTGCCAACACTTTGACACTACTACCCCACAGAGGCACAGAAGTGCCTGTAAACTGTCACCTCTGCCCAAAAAGACATGATATTTCAAGTTTAATAATTATCTCAATCTTACTAGAGGGGAGAGTTAATTTTTAAAGAAGATACATTGAGAAAATACTAGAAACAAAGAAATATCAATTTTTGTGTGTCAAAATCATCGTAGGAGGCACAAGTGACTCTAAATAAGATTTCTGTTTTAACATATTTAAATTTAGTTAAACTTAGGATTTTTTGAAAAAGTCAAACCTTTCCCTCCTCTCTCTGTACTCAGTTTAAATGCTAATTTGATAAATATCAGTCTTAGCAAAAGCTATAGGTAAGTGGCATGATGAGTAATTTCACATTTCCTCTAGCATTTCATTTATCATTCAGGTGAGTTTAATTAAAGCCAAATGACAATTCCAGTGAAAAAAATAACACATGTGAATATTTCTAAGTTGGAAAATGCTTTGTTGTATCATAGTAAGTCTTGCTTCTTTCTAGCCATTCTCAGGATCTGTTACATGTTTTCTCTCCCTGTTTGGATTTGTGATTTTATTGGAGATTTTGCTCTGCCCAAAATGTGCACTTAGGTTAGAGAGGACACTGTCTGGGCCACAGAAACGAAACTCACTTATAAAGACACTTCACTTTTTTGTTGTTGTTGTTGGCCACAGTGTACAGAACATTCTCAAAGTGAGCTGAAAGTTCATGTTTGTGTGATTGCAAATACATTAACCACACTGGGCCAGCATATCTATTTCATACTTCAGCTTATAATTTAGTAAATTGGTGTACCTTGATTGCATTTAATTTACCATCATTAGTGCAAAAGTAACATCAGTTCTAGCAGGTCTAAGTATTCTTTGCTTTATGAAGTAGACTAAGGTAGTCTCATGTAATAAGTGATAAAACGTTTCTCTAGTGCCAGGCACAATAGACAGATAAAGTGGTTTTACATCATATTATGAATTCTTCTGAGCTATCCTAATTCCCAAAACTTGAGAATTATGTCTGAAATGGCCTCAACAAGCACACACAACTTAGCGACACATTGCTGCAGTGCTATTTTCTTTGTCAGTAGTGTGATACTTTGCAGTGTATTGGGGGGGCAAAGCAGTGAAAATCATGGGAGGTTATCCGATCTTTCCCTCTGAGATTCCTCTGACAGAATTAAGAGACAATCCTTAATATTAATTCAAAATGGGCAATCACTCTTGTCATTCTGTCTCCTGTTGAAGGAGCTTTTCTTGGGAACAGTCATTAACAGGTCACGAGATTTTAATTTGCCTCCTCAAATCTGTATTACATCATCAGGAGAGCTTTCAGTAATTTGGGAGTGCTGTGGTTAAAAATCCTCTGGCAGTTACCCATCCATCATAAAGAAACTTTGCAGTAAAATTGTACAGTTTTATTTTGTAAATGTACAGGAGGGAAAGAATTCAAGAATATTTCAATCAGAAGTCTTTAAATAACAAGTGTCAAAATTCCATTTCCAATATTAATAGTTTATATAGACCTTTATATTTTAAGATTACATTTATTTACTTTTGTTCTGTTGCATGACTTTGCTAACTCCCACATGTGCAAATTTTATCCATGGGATGCAAAATACAGCTGTCATACATATGTTACCCATTGTTCCCTATCTACTTCTGTGTTAAACACATTAGCTAAACAATAGGACAAGCTTTAGTATAATGATGTTAATCAAGTTATAATTTCAAAGTACAAAATGAAATGTGACACTATACAATGGTGTTTGGTTTGAAATATGTTCAAATTGGCATTGTATTGTACTTTTGTAATGATTCAAAAAAAATCAGCTAAAGGCAGAAGTTTATAGAGGGGAAAGGTCCTTTTTAAAATGCAATATAAAAAACCATTGAGTATTTTATCTATGGGAATAATAACATAAAATAATTTTACACAAAGCAAAATGAGCCCTCTACAAAAGGCCACTACTATGAGGAGGCATTGTTTATCCATCTATAAAGAATAGTCCACCATCCCAAAAATTAATCTTTGCCCTGCTTCTCTGCCATTTCCCCCTACTAAGACTAAATTTTATGTGTGGCCTACAGAAACCAAATGGGAATAATTATCTTTTAAAATTTATCATAATTAAATGTAAGGTATGAGAAATGTACAAATGTAATGTATTACAGAATTGCAGCAAGTGTTATAATTTAATCTTTGAAGGCACTGAGGAATGAGAATGGTACTACCACTTGGAAAGCATTCCTTTTTTGAAAATTAGTATGAAATAAATTTATTCTATTTGTAAACCCAAGCAAGATTTATTAATTTTTTTAATTCAGGTCATTGTATCCCAGGTAATCATCTTTTACCATACAGATAAATATTCTTCAACTGGCGAGATTATACAAGATATGGATAGGTTAGTTTATTTGGAGTGTTAGTCAGCTTTTTATAAAGGAGAGGTTTAGTAATTGTTAGCTTATAGTTAAAAATATTGTTTCTTGATCAATACATGATATACTTGAAGTGGCAACTTTTTAAGATGCACCAGAATCCAATTCCCATCAAGCCTGTGTGATCATGTACAGAGACATTCTACATTTATGTGAGAACGGTAACTAACGAGGTGAGTAGAATTTTCCTTTAGAGTTCTAAATTTTGATATTTACTTGAGCCTGTGAAGTTCTTCCTTTGGTGACATCCCACGAAGGATGCCACAAGGCACGAAAATGGCATTCTAGGCTGGAAAGGTTTCATGTTTCAGAAAGTAATGAAAATATTAATTCTGCAAGTAATTTATATTAACCTGACTCTTGCTTCCACCATTTGTGAGGGGCACAATGTAGGTAACAGCTTCACAAATGCAGTTTAAATGACAATTAATTAATAGAGAATGATCTGGGATTCTTAGAGAAAGATACAAAAATGCCTTGTACTGATTGATTTATTAATTTAAGCAATTTTTAAGTATTGCACAAAGATTTCACTGCGCTCCCTAAATCAAGTTATTTTATTTCATAAACACTGATAGACTTTGCAGTGCTGCTGCGAACAGGAGTGGGATTTCCCAGCTGGCAGATGGTCCACCACAATTCAAAACTCGTGAGCAGAACAATATGAAAGGAATATCTCACACAGCTGAATGTTGTCATTTAAAGACTCCTGCTTATCAACAGAATTAAATATCTAATATTCAGGTCTCTTGAATATTTAGCTTTTGTAATAGGTTAAAAATAAATAAAATACTAAAATTTCATTGAAAGGAATGATCTCTACTGAACTATATGCCTCAGGCCAGATCTGACTCTTAGTTGTATCTGCACAATGTTGTTTAAGTCAATGGTGTAACAAGGACATAGCAGAGACATCAACTGAGTGATTTTTAAATAGTCAAAGTTCAAGTCAGATGTACTTTGGAAAGAATTTGAATCTGAACAGCCTTTAACTGAAGAGTATCTTTCACGTCTTGACCTTTTTTTTTTTCTTTTTTGCAGACAAACAGTTTTGTCTTTGTTAATTAAGTAGAAGAGTGATTCTTGTTGGACAAAAAAGAAGTGGCTAGAATTTTTAATGAAAATAATGTAAATGATTTCATTCTACTTACAGAACTAAATTGACTCATGTAATTTCAGAGGGCACTGAACAAACACAAAAGTTAGTAAGAGGAAATTAGTATGCTAAAAGAAATAGTCAAACAAAGCAGAAATCAGTGTCTTTCTCTTGACCTGGATAGTTATCAGGAATTTAGACTTGAGTAAGAGTAGAATTTAGTCAGTCTGCAGTAGTTTTAATATTGTTAGCACGAGTAAAGCTCCATTTTCCATTCTGCTTTTTTTTTTTAAGGTTTAAGAATATATGTAATTCTGAAATAGGATCAGATCAAGTCCCATCAAAGTGAAAAACTAGCAAGATATCAAATGCACATCCTGAATGTCTGAGGCAATGCTAGAGCTCTCAGGTGACACATAAGAAAGATTCCACCTGGGAATATTAGATCAAGAGTCCTTCAAGGGGAGTTCATTGAAGCCAAGGATGTAAATTCCTGGATGACTAGAATGACTGGGATACTGGTTATTCCAGCATGACACACTTTCACTGTTTCCTGTTGGAGCCATTTCATTTTAGGTTGATAATACATATTCTTTGGTTGAGAGATTTTTATGTTGTTCTCCCTAATCATTAGACTATGAAGTTACTCTCTTTCTGTCTCTCGTTCTGGCCCAGTGCAGTTATAATATTTTATATAACATGCAAAACCTCTGAACAGGTGGGAGAGAGAGATACATTTGTTGTCTCCTTTATGTACCACCTAAACCTTTCCAGGTGGAACCTAAAGTTGCTGGTCTGATTAAATTTTCCAAATCTCAAACATGCTTTCTGTAGAGAGTGTTAGCTTGGGTCCTGCAAGCACTTCTTGCTTTTTTTCTGTTTTGTTAGTGCCAGAAAGTTGTTTTTTCTTCAGGGTGGGAGTGTATGTATGTGTGGAAATATTTACGTCTGACAATTTCTGGTTTTCATGTAGCTTAACTTTCAGGTGAAAAGGCATTGTGTTGGAAAACACCCAACAAGCTCTAGTTACATACTTAATCTGAGATCAAATGTCTTCTTATCTCTGATGAGGCATTGCAAAGCCTTGCCACTTTATTCAGGGGGATAAAGAAGGAATTTGAATCAACAGAAAGATTATTTTGATTCTTAACCCTTCTTCTGAATCCCCATGTAACTTTAAACCATCTAAGCTTCATGAGGCAAAAGAAGCTGAGCATTTCTGAGTGACTTTTTATGGCCATAAACACAGATAAATTTTAATCTGATAATTTTGAAAGTGCAATTTTTAACCTTTTATTTTTGTTTACTCAAGGATATGATATTATTGATTCATTGGGGAATACTTGTGTGGTTTTGGAAAATGAGCATTTTTCACCAAAATAAATACAGTGCCTTCCAGATCCAGAGTGCTCATTTTGGTATACTGGTGTCTTGATATTTGTAGTGGGTTTGTGTAGCTAAATAACATTTCTTTTTTTCTGGGGAGGAAACTAGGATCAGCCACCTGACTTGAACAGGAAGATATTCCATACTGTGTTACGTCAGCTAAAATATAAAAAGGGGAGAAAGAGGTAGCTCACTCTCTTCTCTTCCAGGGTAGCTGTGTGGAGCAGTTGGGCAGTTCCATCAGGGGAGGAGATCACTGGTTGTGGGGAAGTATCTTTATTTTTAGTTCTTCTCTGTATGCATATTGCTTATAGTGTTTTCTATCTTTCTCTCAATATAAACAATCTTTCTCAGCAGCTCTGATCCAGTAGGTTTTTTTTCTTCCCTCTTTTCCCCCCTTTCCCCCACTCTTCCCCCCCGAGGGACTTGTGCGCAGGCCCAGTGGATACCTGGTGTTCAGCCAAAGCAAACAATAACAATGTTTCATAAAATAATGATTATTCTTTAAGTAGGGTATTTTGTTCTATTAGAACATCTGTGATTTTTATGGTGGCTTCCTTCTGCTATTCCAGTGCTGTATAGTATAAACTATACCCTCAATAAATTTATAAACAAATATAAAGTAGTGGGATGGGAGCAGAGATTTAAATTTATCTTCGTCTTAATATCCAGTATATACCAAGAAAATCTGCTTTCTAAAATGCGTAATCTATGAATAGTTTTCTGTTTTAGATGAAGCATTTCTATTAAGCCCCTCCATAAGAAAAAAGAAGCTTTTAATTAAGAGTTGTTTTAAGTTAGTTACTCAAGCGTAAGTAGGACCGTATATGAAAGGAATTATATATTTGTTTTCCCAGTCTGGACAGTGATTTATTAATTTTAATGTTAATTTCCTATGCTATCCCTAGTGAGCTGGAAGTGTTATTGGGTATTTGACACTTTATCATTGACCTTGATGCTTTGTATTTTGGAATCTGGCAGTACCTACATGCAGCTGCACAGTTTATTAGAAAAAGAAGGATGTATATTGAAGGCAGTAGGAGTGGAAGGACTTTGACTCCAAATTATGCAAATAAAACAACAACAGTAATACAAAGTCAAAGCAGTACCCTTACCTGCTCTACTGCTTTCAATGAGTGCCACATTATGCGTGCAGTGGTTTCTTGAAAGCCAGAGCTGGTATTGCTACAGCAGTACTTAAACTGCCTGCACAGTACAAAGAGCTTTAAGGAAGCTGAGACACTGACGAGAGAGTGTCAAAATATTTTGCTGCCTTTTTTGGGGTTTTTTTTACATCATCATCTCAGTCCAGTATCTCTTGTCTGTGGAACAGGAAAAATTGTAACCTGTCTGGGGTTTTCTGATTGTGCTCAGCTACAAACCAGAATAGACTAATGCAGCTAAAAGAGAGCTCATATTGTCATTGTGGCACTACTTAGTGTAAATAGTAATAAAGATAGGGTTTTTTTGTGACCCAAGTTCTCAGATGTCCTTTTTGTTCAAATGTTTGGCTTTGGTGGACAAAAAAAAAAAAAATAAAAAAATTAAGGCATCTAAAGGTCCTAAATTGAACTGTGAGGTGGAGAGATGGGATTGACATGAGATTCAGAAGAGCATGGCTACGAAAAAGAAAAGTAAAGCTGTTTGAGTCCAAAAAGATCAGAGTATTAAAAGTCTTTTGATGAGATGTGCAGTCTTGTAATCGATATGATGTTTAACACAATGAACAAATACTTCAATACTGACAAAATACATTCTTATTACTTCAAGTGATAAAACATGCTATTGCATTCTGAAACTGCTAGTCCCTGCACAGTTCTTTATCAACAAAAACTGTAAATACAACAGTGTATTAGTCTGATCTCACATATATGAGTAAGGATGCTCAAACCTTTGCTTAATTGAACTGCAAAATGGAACAGTGGCTTAAACAGTGTGTAAAATCTTGGCCATTAAGAGAAACTCTGCTAAAGAAGCTATTTCTGTACTCACAGTAATATCTACTCATTTAAACTGGCTCAGTTAGTAGAAATTCTCTCTGCATTTTTCTTACTATGTTCCTAAATTCTAACTTAAAATTCTCATTGGGAGAAGAAAATAGAAACAGAGCCACAGCAGTAGGAATTATTCCAGTTCTTTTGTGCTGTTCTGCTTATAAAAGAGTAACACAGGGGAGCTAGGCCAAATGCAAGCTCTCAATTTTTAAGTGGAAAAGTTATAGGGTGAGCATAAAAGTAGAGAAAATAAGCTAGAAAGGTAGCTGAATAGATAATGATGTTATTGAGCCCTGTAGTGACATGGCTCTTGCTAGTGCTATGCCTCTGTATTTTCTTGATAGTCAGCCCAGATTATTAAAGAGCAGAGTAATCTATACTGCTGAAAATGAATAATTCAACTTAAAAATTCACAGCCATTGCTAGCCATAAAGCATTTTGCCTTGGTAAGATGGCTGAAAATATAGCATGGATATATGCAATGTGATAGCTGTTCCATACTAAACAGGTTTTACAAAGCACCCACGCAAAACCAATGTTTGATGGAATCCTTTGAGTTAACGCTATTATTAGTATCTGTTTTTCTCAATTTTGTGTTTTCAAGCAATCCAGGAACCTCATGGTTTAAATTGAGGGGTAGGTGAGTGGAAGGGAACAGAGTAAAGGAATTATTATTCTTCTATAGATGAGGAATTTTAACAGGCTGAAAGTATGTGATTTGGTACCAAAATATAAAATAACTCCATATTACCATGTCATTTCCCCAAATTAAGGGCCAGTCTTACTTGCAGTGAAAAAAACATCTTTGAATCATATGACAATTTTTGGATAGTGTCAGCGTCAGGCTTTGTGGGACAGTGTCATGGGTTTACTCATCCTTTTCCCCCTGGAACTGAAGATGGTCATTTCCAGAGTGGACTTCCTGATTCTGACTCCGGGAAGAACCATTCGAAAGCTTTAGTAACACCTCTGCGAATTACATATTTAAGAAAATGGAAAAGAAGGCTTGTGGCACAGAAGAAATTGGAGCCAGAAGGGCGAGAGAGAGAGCTGTCGGGCCCGGGGGCCAGGGCTGGGGCGGTTCCCTGCTGCTTCCCCCTGCTGCGAGGGGGGTCGATGGTGATGGCCTGGAGAGGCCAGCCGGGACAGAGCCGGGCCCCCCGGGGGGGGCAGCGCTAAAGCCGGGCCGGCCTGGGCTGAGGGGTGGCAGCCATGACCCTGGGTCCGTGGGAGCTGCTAGCCCAGAGCAGAGAGGTCCCTGTGAAGGGGCAGAGGCAGCCACAGAGCAAGCCTGCAGTGCTTGGCGCGACAGCAGTGTGCGGCATGGAGTGGAGCAGGCTTGGAGTGGCTCGGAGAGGGCCTGGAGCGACGTAGTCTGTACCAGCAGCCAGGGGCGCCCTGCGAGCTGGGCCAGGGCGGCCAGACCGAGGGACACGGGAGCGCCCAGCCAAGAGCATTTGCAACAGAGAGACACAGAGAGAGAGAGAGAGAGGGAAGCCACACCGAAGCAGGTTTATTCTGGGTAGGACTCTGGTGAAAACTATCGGGGTATAAAGTCTGAGATGAACCCCAGAACCTGCGACCTGGGGACCCAACTTGGAAGAGTCCCCTGAGAGCTTACGCCCCTGGGAGGGACCCCACTTAGCAGGGAAACGACTCAGAGCTTTAACTCCCTGTGATATGTGGTAAAGATTGTGGTGAAGTGAGTTGTTGCCCCACAGTCCATGAAGGATCATTGGGGGGTGCAGAGACGCCCCGCACCCTGATGAAGAGAGGCTTTACCTATCACCCTGAGAGTTTCTCCTCCTGCATTGATGCAGGGGGGCGAGGGGTGGCTAAAATTGTGTTTAATGCTGTGTATTTTATTACTTTTTATATTCTATTCTGTTAGCAATAAATTTTAATATTATTCCTCCTGTCGAGTCTGTCTTGCCTGTTGTGAAACTCTCTCACCTTTTAGCAATTTTGTAGGGGTTTGAATCCGGCCAGAGTAAACCCATGACAGACAGGCACAGAGTACTTGATGAAGTTACCGTACTCTGGTTCCCAAGGCTGCTTTCACTACATACTAATTCAAACCAAGTGTTTCTCTAATGTAAGATACACTTTAGAGCTTGATTAAGACTTTTTCCATCACATTTGCTGGCAACTTTTCCACTCTACCTAGTAACAATTCATCCCCCGGCATGTTTATGAAATGCTGGTAGAATAAGCAAAAGCCTATTGAACAGCAGACTTTTCCTGGGGAAAGCTGTTCCACAGAGTGGGCTCATGAACAGCTTCAGTCTGGAGGCAGGAAGAGTTGTACAAAGTCTGCATAGACTTGGGTCAGCTGGAATACACCACTTTCCAGAGACCATCCAGATTCACTTTACTTTGTCTAATTTCTGGGTTTACTGGTCTGGATTTTTCACTCACTGGGTCAGCAAGATCCCATGAACAGAACTTTTACAGAGGGGAAGCAATAGTCAGACATAAGCACCCAAGATGACATGGAGTGATTTGTGAATGACTTATTTCATTTTAATATTGTGAAACATATTTGAGAAAAGCTAAAGAAAAGGGGATACAGAGTAAACATGCTATTTGATGGCATTTTTTATAAAGAAATCACTCTTTGGTTTGGTGACACCAGAAAACAAACAAGCAGAAAAGATAGATTTGTTGCTTTCTATGTCACTAATTTCATTTCACAAAATCACAGACTCACAGAATGGGTCAGGTTGGAAGGGACCACATTGGATCATCTCGTCCAACCTCCCTGCTGAAGCAGGATAACTCTAGAACACATTGCACAGGATTGTGTCCAGACGGTTCCTGAATATCTCCTATGAGGAAGACTCCACAACCTCTCTGTTGTGGCACTCAAGGATCGGAACTGAGTAATAAAATGTTCATCATAGAGAGAGAGAGAGACTATTTTCCAGAAGAACCAAGGATGTTACAGACAAACAATAATGCAGATTTTCAAGCAGTTTTTCCGGAGTTTAGAGAAGACATAGGACTGTCTGGACTTGGTGATCGTTGTGGTCCCTTCCAACTCAGAATATTCTGTGATTATGTCTGCCTTAAAGGTATAGAGCTTCCCTGTCACCTTCAGAAGAAAATGTGAAGGAGAGAGTGAATTAGGAAATGGATAGTTGCAGCAAAAATAATTACTAGATAGATAATAAAGGTTGTGGTTAAATCCAGGGACTAAAGCACTGTCACCTTTAGCACTGGACTGGATGTCTGTAAGTTATGGTGAGAACTTTTCTGGCTTAGGGACCATTGTGTAAGCATTCTTAAATGGAGAAACATTACAGAAGTATTTTTTCTCTTGGTAAGACTGCATAACGACAAATTGACCAACAAGCAGCTAAGGTGACTGAGCTGTGGATCTTCACATTTGAATTAGTTCAAAGGGAACAATAAAAAGCTCCAGAACACTATCAGTTTAACTGTTCTTTTCAGAAACATTATGAGTTTTTATTCCTTGTGAGCAGGATGTGTATTTCTCACCAGTACTGTCCAATAAGTAGGTACAGACATACTGCAGTGCTGATTTTTTTTTTATTTTTTTTCCCCACAGCTTAAAAGCCAGTGAATAAATTTACTGCTTGAGGAAATTTAAGTAAGTGAATATCATTACTGAAGATCACCATCAGGTTGCCAAGCTAAAGTACACGCAAAGGGAGCATGTGAAAAGAATAAACTTAGTGAACTAAGAAAAGAAGTGCTTTCTTAAGCAGAAAAATATTTCTCAGTGAAGTACATATTTCAGCTCACTACCTTTGATGATCAGTGAATATGTAATACTGACTTCAGTCACAATGACTCTTCAATTAGGGTACAGTTGATCAACTTTAGGTGAATTCCCACTTGCAGAAAATGAAGCCATGTACAGGGGCATAAGTAAGAAGAGGTGGGGAAAATTGTATTATACCTCTCGGTGGCACTGGATATATTTAAGACTTTCTTGGTAGAGATGAGACATTACAGTTCGTATTCTCTCATGCAGAAGGGGGAATTCAGAGTCAGTCTATTATAGCTTAAGAAAACTGTAAGATATTCAAGCCACAAAATAACCAATTTTTCTTTGAACTTTGCTCTGAATACTTGATTAAGTTCAAATTTTATCACATTTATTGTTTTGTGCATTTTAACTAATATATTTTTAATCACAATACCCCCTTTTCTTTGGTTGAAAGTCTGGGTGTTGATGAAGGGGAGGGGAGAAAATTGTTGTGAAAAAAAAAATTTGAAAACACACAATTTTCAGAGTAAAAATAAACCACCATAATTTTGGAGTTATCTTGCAGTTTTAAAGTATTTGGATTCAACAATGCTTGAAATACAGTATGAAATCTTGATTTTTTAATAATTTTTTTAAATAATAAAAATAATTAAGATTTCTAGTTTAGTTTGTTCCCAAGCCTCCCACCTGACACTATTTTTTTTTGTTTTTTTTTTTTTACTTAGCAAATGTTCAATAGGTAAATATTTTGGCTGGGTTTTTTGAATATTTAGAGAGGAAATAAGTTGTCATCTTGCTCTGCGCAGTCCTGTAAGAGATACTTATGATTATTACAGTAGAAAGATGTGGATGCAGTGGGGACAGAAAGAAAAAGGGTGGAAACAAGTGAAGGCAAAAAATGGAAGAGGGGCTTATGCTTCTACTTTTCACTTAACTAGCTTGGGCTGCAAATGCACATGCTGCTGCATGAATTTCAATCAAATTTCTTGAAAGAAAGTGACTCCTTTAAAATAGTGAAAGGCTCAAGGAGTTTATTTCAGGTGCCAGTGATCCTATTTACATTTTCAAAAGCAAGAGTTCCAATTGACTGAGTTATTAAATTGAAACACTCAGAGAAAACACTTTGCTAAGGATGAATCCATGTACTCTTTCTACTTCCAAGAACACAGGCTGAATTTTTTAAAACAGACAGATATATTTGTTACCAGGGAAATATCAAGTTGCAGAAGGGAGATTTAAGGACTGAGCTTGTATGTATATGAAAAACAGACATTAAAGTGAAAGTTACTCTTACTCTTAGACTGTGAATAATCTCAGGAAGAAATCAAACATAAGCAGAGTCAAAGTGGGTTATCACTGATTTTAATGACATTCCAGGTACTGTGAATTTGTTGTTAACAGCCTAGGTAGGTCAATGGTGAAACATTTGCGGATGAAAAGAGCTAGAGAAATGTGCATCTTTTGCAACTTGGGGCTGTTAAACAAATATTCTCATACACTTATCGGCAAACTGTGCTGCTTTTTTTCTCTGAGAAACCTCTATGAATGGACTGCATTTTCTCAAATTGAATATTGAGTGCAGAATACTGCCTAACTGCTGCAAAATGCTCTCCAGTGTGTTTGATAGCTATTCTTAAGGATACTGAGTATTCAAAATCTCCATCTGCTTTAACCAAGCACTTAGGTCAGGTGAGTTTCCTGATTAAGAGATATAAATAGTGTAATTTAGACCAGCCCAGTGGTAGAACTGGTGTACGTGAATCATTATGTGGTTGAAATGACCCACATGAAGAAAACCAGAACAAATCTTACGTACTGTTTAAATTCCTGTCTGAAAAGAAAAGCATACAGATGACCTCTAGGCCTTAAGCTTTCTTATAACAGAACTGTTTCCTTTGCACTGTGGAATGTTTGTTTAACACTCACTGAGTTGTGAGTGGCTTTTTGTGCCTGTGTTTATTAGAAAAACCACTAAAACCAGAGAGATCTCAAAGTTAAAATACCTTCAGTGTTCCCACCCTCAGGATTTCAGTTGTGTTTTAACAGTGACTGCTCTGCAGAGGTCTGCATTATGCCAAGTAAATAATTTCATCCTCAATTAGTATTAGTCTGATAACCTATAGGACAATGGTAGAAGTTTTCAATGTATCCAATACTTCAGTGCATTTTTTGTATTAGGGATCTTTCTTTGTATCATGGCTGTGCTAAGGAATTGTGGGCTTAGTAGAAATGTATTTTTTTTCCTAATTTAGAATCAAATAAGTAAACAGTACTCAGGATTGCAAGTTGAAATCCTAAATTTTGGCAACCTCAACTAGCTTCTGGACAGAAGTCATAGAATTACTGAGAAACTTGCCTGAAGAAACCAGACTTGCAAGTCTCTCACTTGCCAACAGCACAGGGTAATGTATGAGCTGCAACGCTTGTAGGGACAATGGCACTCAGGCTTTTTCTCAATTCAACTCTTACTTTGCCCTTCAACACTATTCTCTAATTCTCTGTTTCCTGGAGTATTAACTGTAATTTATTGTTTCTCATTTCTACATGCTGACTCCTTCCTTCCCTTACTAGAATTATGAAAAATTACTTTTAGGGCTAAGAGTTAAGTATCTTTATCTACATTTCTTGACCTGGACAACCTCAGAGTTAAGGTCATAAACCTTTCCTATTTTAGTCTCTTGAAATTTCCACATGGGTATTCCACAGCTTTGATCTCATCAGCAGGCTTTGGTCAATGCTCCATGCACAGCATGACTTGCCTCACTACTAGTAACCACTCAAGTTCAAACATCACTGACTTGGCTTTTCCCAAAGTCTTTGTCTCCTTTNAAAAATCTAACGTAGCTAGATCAGGCTTTCTAAAATTAACATGTGGGAAGGAACAAGATTCAGGATGGGAGAGGTTCCAGGCATGGAGAAAAACATACAGCAATTGACAGGACTTTATTATATGGATGTTAGAGTTATTATATGGACGTTACAGTTATCATATGGACTTTACTGTTATTATGTGGTTTCATTGTATCCACAATACACAGTGCATAGCCTGGGCATGCTCGGGCTTGCCACGAGTTTGCCTGCTCCTTGCTTCCCCGCTCCTCTCTCTAATAGGCTGCAGAAGCTGCAGAGAGGAGCTACCATTTGCCCTTTCCTTCCCCGGTTCCTCCCACGTTCCTCCCCCCTTGCCTATGTCCGTATCCCGATTTGTTCCCCCGTTTGTCTGTCTCATGCTCCACCCCGTGTTCTAGCTCTTTCCCCGCCGAAACCCATAAAACCTCGGCACACCTCAATAAAGTATTCCATCTGCACCCCTACCTTGTCTCCAGACTTGTCCGTGCTGTGTCATGGTCCCATCCCCCCCTCGGACCATGGCATACATGGCTACTGCTGAGCTAAAAAACTAGGTAAAAAAACCCCAAAACCCAAACAAAACCCAGCAAAAGTATAGAGAACCAGAACACCATAAGGTTTGCCTGTAGATATCACAGTCTTGAAGTTATTTTAAATACTGATGCTTAAAACCCTAAAGATCTTCAAATCTGGGCTAAAAAAATGCATGTATGTTTTCATTTGAACACAAGCTGCTGCTGCATCTTTGATTTATCTTTGAAACAGATGTGTTTTGAGTTGAAGTTAGACTTCAAAGGAGGAAGTAAATGTTCAATAGAAAATATTTTTCTTATTCCGAATAGAGTCTGAAAGTATAAATTTTGCCCTGAGTAGGTAAAATTGTATTCTAAAAGTTCCATTCAGAAGTTAAGAAATTGTTCAGAGATTCAACTCAGAAAAGTATAGAAAATTACAGCTGTGAACCTTAGGCACATTTCTTCAACTGATCAGGTTCATAGGGTTAAGTAGGAAGATATAATATCTGGCTGTTAGGATAATTACATATTGAAATGCTTGAACACGCTGTCTGCAAAATTTTTCAGCGAGTTTGACTTAATTTCCCCTATGTAGAGCCCAGAAATAGTCTGATCCTCCTCCTTTGTTCTTCAGCTTAAACACTTTATGCTCAGCCCCCTTGATATTTTTGTCATTGTGTCGAGACACCCACCCTGACACATACTCAGGTGCATATATAGTCAGGCACCTTGCTGAAATCTCTCTTCAGTAAAGCCCTAGGCTAACTCCTACAGTTTTCCTCTCATCCTCCCCAGCAAGTGTGAGACTTCCTCTCGCCTCTCAGCTTTGCCAGTTCTCCATGCTTTGCAGCTTTGTTAGTGCTTCTTCCTGCTTTTTTTTTTTCCAATTTTTTCTATTTCTTTTATTTTTCTATTTTTACTGGCCTCTTTCTTGATCTCTCTTCCTTTATACTTCCTCAGTTTCCCAGTCTCATGCTTTAGCATTGCATTAGGACCTCCTACTTTGCTCTGTTCTGCCAAAAGACTTCCCAGTCTTCCACCTGATGGAAGACATATTTCAGCAAGAAGCTGCTTTTACTAATAATCTGGTCAATTATTTAAAAAAAGAGAAAGTCTATATTTCTTCTAAATTATGGTTTCCAGGCACACATCCTACTTCCTATTAATAAAACAAGTATGTTGTGTGAGCAATGAGCAGTGTCAGGGTTTTGAACATCAATGCTCCATTCCATCTTAACTCTCAAAACCTTTATTATGATCCAACTATATGATCATAAATCCTGATGGATACAGAGAATGCTGGAAATTTTTCTGCGTGTGAACAGTCAGCAGGAAGAGATTTATAATCACGTCTTAATAATATCCGCGTCTTAATAATATCCGCGTCTTAATACCTTTGGCAGGTAGAGGAAAAATATGTCAATGTAATATTTGGAGAGATCTACCTTGAGTTATTCAAGGTCAAGCTGATGTACATATTAGGGAAGTGATAGTATGTCTTATCTTTAACTTCATATCTTATTTATAGTACATTTTCTCCCTTTGTATCTTTACTGTGAAGACAACAATGTTAGTGATAAAGAAGATAAAGAACTGGCAGGGAGCTGTGTTTAACCATTCTATCATTTAGATTGCTCTCAAGGCCTCTGTATAAATGAGCTTTGTAGTGAATTTGACCACCTTTCTTTTAGTACGTAAGAAAGACTGATTTATACTCAAATGGGAATGGAAAGATTTTACCTTTGGCTATATGTGTATAACTTTCTATTACTGCATAAAATTGTGGTATATATATGTATTTTAAAAGTAAAACTAAGCAAACCTATATAAAAACTTATATGCTAGTTTTATTTATTGTATATATAGCCATGTGCTCTTCATCTCCACCCTTCAAACAGTTCACCATTTTATAATATGTCTACAAATACAACAATAAAATTAGAATGATATTTTATATAAATATATGCTTTTTTCCCTTAAATATTAATAAACCAACCTGGACTGAAATAATTGTCTGAAAATAAATGAGTTTATTTTAAGTCTTATGTATCCTTTTGGGTTACAACATTGCAGCATGCTCTGAATTCTTCTGCTGCCTCCCACATCTGCTGTATGAACTCCCCTTTTTAATCAGGAAAAAAGACACAATAGCAAACCAAACCAACAAACCAACCACCAAAGTAATTTCTAGAAGCCTCATATTTTTTCCATTGTTGATTTCACCATTCATCCTGGTTTTGCTTCATGTGTCACAATGACTTTTAATTTCTGGACTTACATGGAGTAGCCCAAATAGCATGACAGATTGCACTTGCAGGATAAAGACATTCACAGATCATTTTTTTTCTTACTGTTCTAATAAGATTTCTGAACTTACTGTATCTTCTTTATTGCTTTCCTGTTATGTTCATCACTGTTATACATGATGATATTAGGAGGAAGGAAACAGTGCAATATTCCAAGGTGTCAAAATGTGTGCAGTTGTGCCATAATTGGTGTAGAACAATTGCAGTTGGCAGCAGCACTGAAATGTGCTTTTGTCCTCCTCACATCTTGTTTTTGTTCCATTAGCATTAATCTCTAGATCCTGGTGTTCCAGTGGCAGAGAGGAGAAGCCTGTTCCTTAGCCATCTCTGGGGAGTCCTTGCAAGCCTGAAGGCTGGTTCTATGGATATGTTTGGAAAGCACACTAGAACTAAACTGATCAGCTTCTGCCTTGCAACTGGGATCTAATTCAACAGCTGGTTTTGTACATGCTTTTTCCACATGCCCATCCTCATTCAGGGGCTCATCAACTCAGTGCATCCTTTTAAAAAAGGTGCCAGAGGTGTTTGGGTCTTGACCATAGAATGGTGGTCTGCCCATCCGAAGTGTATTATCAGAAGGGATTGCAGTGTCTAGTCCTAGCTCAATATGTCTGCTTATACAGTGAGAACCGAGACCAGTTAAGTGACAGATCCTTCAATAGCAGTTTGTGCACTTGAGTCCTGTTCCTTGCTTATCCTGAGGCTGAATTTAAAGTTCTGTCCTTGAAGTTCCTAGGTATCCATGGGTTAGAGTATTTTGTAGTACTGTTTTAGTGAGGTGCTTCCTCTGTAAGGGAGTGGAGGGAAGTGTGAAGGAGTTATCCAGGCTATGAGGTACCTGCACACAGTGGCTACTGGCTTCGTCCCATCATATAGCTCACATGTGGTCAGAGCTGCACAAAAGACACATAAAAGGATAAAGTCTCCATACAGGAGATTTTTTAGTCTAGACTAACAGAAGATTAGACGCAGAATTTCATTATGAGACCAGAGGGTAGATCTGACTTCAGGTGTCATCTATTTTCCGATTGAAGTTAATATGCTTTTAAAAAAACGAATCAAAGGAGTATTTCAATTTAAACTGTCTTGTGCAAGTGTCTCACTGACCTGAGAGATAACAAAATGTAAATGGTATTCAAACCTCTTAATTGCTGCCAATAGCAATTCTTTTGTTACTCTGCAAGGGAAAGGGTAGAAGTATCTCTTTTAGAGAATAAAGCCCCAGGTAAAAAAGCAGTAAGTACCTCATTAGCAACACTGTGCTACAAGTGTGCCTAAGATCCCAGGGACTTCAAGCCAAGTGTTAAAATAGGTTGTGTTGAATGGATGACTAAATTGTTCCAATGACAGTCTCTCTTTGATGAAAGGTGCCTAGAGCTACCTGTTCTTAGGTTTGCCTACCGTGCTCATCTGTCTTTTACTGTTCAATACAGTTCACTTCTCTCTCAATTCAGTATCTTCAAGGTATTTGAAAGCCGGGTATTAGAGAATATAAAATAATAGGTCTTGCAGTAGGCACTCACAGTTAGGAGATTGTTAAAGTGATGGGGTATTTATTTTAGTGAGCGTCACAGAGCACTAAAACAAATAAAAACCGCATTAGTTGTGAGTTACTGAAGGAGACATTCTGAAACACTGAAGCTGGGTGAATTAAACCTTGGAAATTTAAAATATACTTTGTGTGCTAGTATATATATATATGTATATATTTATTACTTTTTATATATACTCTAAGCCAGACTGCAGGCATTTCCCTTTCATTTTCTGTATACTTAATAACTTTGTGAAATACATTGAATGCTATGATAGAGAGATGCCATAAAAGAAAAGTGCCTGGCCAATTCCTGTTTGCTTTGCTCACACAATTAGGTAGTGCCTGCATCAGTAAATCAAACAATGCTTTTTCCAGTACTCAATGAACTGATCTCTCAGCTGTCTTCGGCAACCAAATGAGAACACTTATAGGTCTCTCTTCCATTTCAAAGATCCTCTAAAGTAAAAAAAATAAAGCTCTTGCCTAAAGAAGCCACCTTCTTTTTTAGTAGATACAACAAATGGGACAAACGTGTGATGGATGGAAAGGCAATTTGCTAGTCCAGCACAGGTGTCACTGAAGCCAGGTAGATTCCTAGTTCTGACAGTGAGTTTCATAATAATTCAAGGCACAATTTTGAGTTTGTGTCAATAAAAATGATGCATAAAATTGATTCACAAATGTATATTTTAAATACATCAATAAATAAAATCACATGCAATTAAGTAAAATCCAAGACATAATTTAAAAATAAAACAAAAATCCCCACTTTTTCTTCCAGTAGATACAAATGAAGAAGTTTATGTTTGATACCCATCACATATTTTAGCACTCACTTTCTGGGAGGAAGAATGCATAGCACAGAAAGCATAGAAATCTTATTAAAATTTATTTGTCCTGCTAATTCTTTGCTTTATTTACAGTCTTTCACAAGGAAGAACATTCACTGAAATCATTCAGTGGTATTTAAAGAGATGCAACTGTTCAAAGCATGCATGTGCTTCATACAGTCACATAAGCAAAAGAGTTTGCTAAAAATATCTTACTGCCAGTTCCCCAATCATACAGTATGGTCTTTTTGGAAGGGCACTGCAGACTAAATATGTTGTAGCCTACATATACCCTGGTTCCCTCAGCAGAGTTGGGGAATGCTTCTGGGCACAGAGACTCTAACCCCTTCATCATTAGGTGACAACACAGTCTTAGCACCAGCTATATCTCAGGCCGACAGCAACTCTCTCCTTGTCCCCCTTCTGGTGTTTGCACGATCCAAGGACCACAAGAATAAAAGAATTAATGGACATGCACAGGAGCTTTCCATACCATCTGGAATTATCTGCAGAGACCCACTTAGAGCACATTTTTGGTAGATGGGATAGCTCGTTGCATAACCACGATGCAGGGTGAATGCTGCACTCTCACATGGCCCCAGGACAGGTTTGCCCAAGTGACATCTGGGGTAAGGATTTTGGAAGTGAGTTTGTTACACATGAAGAGCAATCCCAATTAAGAAATGTTCAAGGTGTGCTCCTTGGCTCCTAAACCAAGATCTCTCCTAAAACTTGACTTTCCTTGTCCACATTTCTCCTGGACTGTCGGCTTGCCCTGTTACTACAGCAGCAGCTTAACTGCAGTTAATGTTCAGGTGACAGTAACCAGAGCAACTGACTGGGACAGCGATGTCAGAAATATTCCCTCACTAACGTTCCTCATTCCCTGTTGCCTTCTTACTGGCCTGTACACCTAGGGCACTACAGCTCACTGACTGGACAAGTGCTGGCATGCTTTTAAGTCACTTGCCATACATCTGTGCTTATTAGTTCTGAAAGCACAGAGATTCTTCATGCCCTCCTATGACTACCATGGATTTAAGTACTCGTCAGTCCTAGCTGCAATCTGTCCTTGCAGAGAAATCTTTTAGCAGTAAACTTTCTCCCATAGAAACAACCTTATATAACAAGAAGTGGTTTTTTTTGGTAGAACCAATGTCTGGTCCCACATGTTACCAGAATATCAAGTAGGCATTTGGAATTAAATAACTGGTACCACTGTTCAAGCCGCCTGGCAACTTTAAAACTGTGCCAAGGAAATCATAACCCTAAAAGAAATCACCTAGAATGTATCTGGTTTTGGGATGTTCCCTCGCTTGTATGTACAACAACCATTATAAATTACTGAAATGGCCACTAATCACTATGCTTGATGAATTTCTCTAAATATGGCCCAGCTACAAACTTCCAAAGAAATGTAAACCTGATCTGTGTTAATAAAAGGAAGGGAGAGAGCTGAAGTTGTTGAGAAGTCATAAAAGAGTGTGGAGAAGCTCAAAATTTCATATCATCAGTTTGGTAATGTCATGTTATAGATAGACCTTTTGGGACAATTTTCTTCAAGTTCTGCAATGAATAAGGTTTTTAGTCATCTGGAAGAAATTTGACTCTGATGAAAAATGGATTAAACCTAAAAAGTAATTAATTTTGTTGTAATCATAAATAAATTATTATTTTACTACTTCATCTTAACTGTTTTCTGTTTTTCAGTTTTCTACATTATAAGCATTTGTTGAAAGTTTCCAAGATTTTTCATTATTTTAAATCATAATGGACTATATGACACCAATCAGCAAATTAACCAAGTGTTTTGTGCATGGAGAAATAAGTAGATGCAAAATAATTCATGAGTGATCAATAAATATTTAATCATGAAGACACCAAATAATGTCCTCTTTAACAGCACACAAGTACGACGTTTAAAAGACTTATCAGTCAGAATTTTAGCTGTACAAAAATACTATATGATTCTGAGACAAATAATCAAAAAAAAAGACTCATGAATTACACATGGTCTGAAATTAGATCTTTAAAATCTAAATTTCTGTACATCTTTATTTGATACAACATGACTAGATGATTCTTAATACCATGTCATTTTTATGCATACAGCTTTTTCACTTCATAAAGGCAACTTATCTGTTCAGTGCCTGGCAAGAAGTATACAGACTGGTAAATAGATGATTATAATATTTTCTATCCTGTGCATGGCAAATTGGTCCTAATTAAGCAGGAACAAAGTGGTATTGATGCTTCCATGTGAAATAAAAAAACCCCTCACCACAAAGGGCCAACTTACCTTCTTGTTATTCACCACATGTGAAAATGCAATAGTTTTGGCATGATAAATGAGGATTCTTTGACAGCAATCCAGTGTCTACATACATTTGGAATTGGTTTCTTTGCTCAATATAATAACAAATATCTGATGTGAAGAAAATGCTCCCTTTTGGTTTTCTGACATGGTATGCTAGTTCACACTGCATTATGTTACGTTGGATCATGAGCCAAGTAGTCAGAGAGGAGGGAAGGGAGAAAAGTGGGTGGGAAGGAGAGTGACTGTGTGACATAATGTAAAGAGAGATTTAAAATCACTGGAAGTACAGAGGAAGGAATGATATATCAGGAACCCCCATTAACTGCTGCAACTTTGGTTCAAAAGTTCATAGATCCTGACCCTTGCATTCCTAATGACTTATTTATAGCTTTCAGAGGCACAGTTTTACGTAGTGAGGCTGTGACAAGATACAGATGCAGAAGAGCAGCATCTGTGTGGCTTCCAGACCCTAACATCTCAATCACAGAGAAACTCTTAGTAAGTGAAGCACCATTAAAAAACAAAGAACAAAATGCAAAATCCCTGACAGGGTTTAGAACAGACAATTAATACTCAATAAAGAATGACAAAAAACCACTATGCAGTTCTTAATAATTTACCAGTGGTTTATTGTCCTCTTACATGATATGACACTTCTGTAGTTTATTTTTCTTTAAAGTCATGTGATGAAACACTACACTGTAAATCTAAGTTGTTTTCTTCCTACAGAAAGGAGAAAAGAAACCGCATCAGGCTAAAAGAGTCTAAAATATTTAATGCAGGTGGCAAGAAGGAAGTGTAATAGAAATAGTTGTGGAAACCGTTCAATCATCCATTTACTTGTGGAAATTTCAATTTCTCTATGTTCTAACAGTTGAAACAATTACTTAAGATGCTAGACCAGATAATTCTACAAATTCTGAGTATGATACCCAACAATAAGTGTGCAAGGCATAATTGGCACATCAGCTGGCAGGGGCTGATGAGGTTGTACCTGTCTCTCTGTCTAGACTCTTCTGATTACATCCAATTTGCTTTCCCTTTTTACTGAGAAACTTGACTTCCATATTATGGTAATGTTATCATACTCTTTCTCTAACTGGTTGTATTTACATTTCCTTATATCAGATTGAGTTTAGAGAAAATCAACTAAAAGCAAGTTTTCTCTGTTAGGTTTTTTCATCATCCAGCAAGTTTCTGAGACACTCGCTGTCATTCTTTATGCTCTAGTTTGCATCCAGACTTCTCCCAACAGTAATCAAGAAAAATTAGATAGAAATGTAAAACCGAGACCTTAAGTAGTATTCTGTGTGAGGCAAAAGAGAAATAAGCTGGGAGCTTAAGACTGCTGCATTTGAACAGCTCTTGCGCGTTTCACCTATTGGAAATCTAAGACAAGTTTTTTTAAATATTGTGAAGTGCTATGCACCTGATCTAGAGTGTGTGTTGAGAAATAGCAAAAATAGAGGTGGTCTTTAGATCCAAGTCCAAAGTTTCTGTAGCTCAAGTCTCAGGTTTCTAAATGTTTGCCATAGGTTTACTTTTCTAAAAAAAACCAAGCAGGGAATTTTTCTTTCCGCTGCATCATTGTGAAAGAAAGATGTTGAACAGGGGAGGATGGCTTGGCTAGGGTGATTCACACACGCAAAAGCACTGGCCGACAGCCCACATTCCAGGTTGGTAGCCCTCAGAAGACTGTGGGGTGGAGGTGTGGAGTTTTTTGTTTTCTCCTCGAGAAACAGCAAGACACTTCACTTTTGCCCTGTCTCAGGCAAGGTGTGTGTTGGAGAGGTCCCAGGTTCACTTTATTTTCGGCCTGGTCACCTGGCTGCTTCTGGCCCTGGTTTGCCTCTGTTTTCCTTCTCCCTGTTCTGCTCCCAGCGCAGACCTGCTTGGATTTCATCAGAGAGGCTTGACCCATCTGCAGAGGAACCTTTTGGAGAGGAGGTTGCCCTTTCCCTCCTCCTCTCCTGTGTTGCCAGCGGCTTGTGCCTGTGAGAAATATCTCTAATTAAAATTTCAGAGACGGTCAAATAAAGTGAAACAGTGAACTTTATTAACAGAGTGCTGGGTGCACTGGACTTGTGACTAGGTCTGAGCACACTCTGAATGGCAGGGATAAGCCCTTTGATTTACATAACCACTCCCTCGCTCCTCCCATGCCAAGCCTCGCTCTTTTCTTCCTTAAAAGGTGATATAGTCTTCTTGCAGTCCATGCGTTGTTTTAACCAACCTATCAAGCCCCTGGCTGCACGGTCCCTTGGCAGTGACCCCAGACTGGTCTTACTGCCCTACATACTTTCCCTACATACTTCACGCTGTAACTGTAAGTAACAGTAAGTAACTGTAAGCAACCCTGTAAGCAGAACAGTAAGCAGCCCCCCAGTCCTCAACCACAAAATGACTCCCCAAATCCCCAGATAAAACGGCCTCCAGGTATCTCAGCATGAGGCAACCATGGAAACCCCTGCTTGTAATAAAACTGTCTTATTCATTTTCTATAGTGCCCATTGACAAAAGGGGGGGATATCTCAGCCACAGCCAGCTGCAGACAGAGTGAGTTATTGTGGGAAGAACCCTTTTTCCCCCCTTTTCCCTTCCCCTTCTCGGTGTGTGGGAGATCTCCATTTTCAACTTCTCCTGCGCACCGGGGCCCCACGCGGTGACCGCCAGAGCCCAACAGCATCCCCTGCTGACCAGCACCGAGCAACTGCAGGGGCTGCTCCTCCAGTGATCCAACAGCGCCCCCTCCAGATCGTGGTTAGAATTACGCCAAAAGACAGAAAGTACTGAACTGGTTTTTTTCCTTTTTCTGAAGGGGACTTTCTGGTACAGAATTATTGTTTAGTTGTTTCTGTGTTCTTTTGTTGTTCTGCCAATGCACATATATCCTTTAATAAAGGGCTGTTGTTTTTTCTTTCTCCATGCTTCCTCAATTGGAGCCTCTTAATTTCGGATTTACAATTGCTTAGAGGGAGTAGCTTGGTCTTCTTCATAACTCATCTTCCTTAGCAAAACACTTCAGTCTCATTAAACCAAGACAATGTTATAAAAATGGAAAATTTCTATACACATTGAAAAACACAATGATAACACTGTAAAATCTTTTTGCAAGATGAAAAAAACCCAAACCCACAACCTCTTCTTGCATTGCAGAATACCTTAAAAGACAAAGGCCATTTTTCTATCTGCTCAAAATGCTGCTCTTGACTCAAATACTGGTACAGTTCTGTGAGACAAGCTCCATCTCACAGAAATAGCTCTACTGCTTTAGTTGGAACAGCATGTCACAGTCTTCTCTGTGGAAAGGAAGCTGGTTAATCAGTGTATAAATTTGATTAAGGAAGTATTTTCTAGTTGGCTGAAGTGACTCCTAACCCTACTTTTTAAAAATAATTTTGGAATTCATGTTCTTCAAGTATAGATATTTGAAGACATAGAGGGACCTTTTTGCTTTCAAAATGCAAAGGATAAATAAATGGCCCTGGGGCAGTAAATGAACAAAATTTTAGCTACAGAAAATTAGGAAAGCCAATGGACACAGCTATGCTTATCCAAAAGGGACACAGGACAGAATAGAATTTTCTTCTAGCTAAAGTTAATTTTCAACTCTGGCAGCAAAATACCTCCACCATCTGACTCGTTCAGACCACAAAATTTAAAAAATGCCAGGGGCAATAGACTAGGTGAAAAGAATTGCAATATGGAACATTCTATTTTTCATTTTTATTTGGAAAATCCAGTCTTTTTCTATTTTAATGGTGACATTCTTCACAGCATGAATATTCTGCCTTTCAGTCAGCTAAGCCAACCCTTTAGGAGGCTTTCCAGAATACTCTCAATATGCAAATAATGTAATAAAAACCATTTTGCTTGATTATGCAAATCTGACATATATTAAATAATCATAAGCCTGAAACATATTTTCATTGAAATGAGAAAATATGTCAGCAATGTAAGCAAAGAAAAACCTAATTTAGGTGTAGTTGTCTCTAACTGTGCAAGACCAAGCTCTACACTGAGCCGAATTCCTTCAGATTCCTGGTTTTTGCTCACATACTATTTGGTCACTCTATTTATTATTATACTTTTATTCTCTTACCCTTCTGCTGTCTCTGGTTTCCTCTTGTGTGGTGGATTGCATCAGGCATTTTTGCCACAGTGGTCTTACATCATTAAATGTTTCTGAAGCTCTTCCATCTTCCAAACTCACCATTAATTATCTTGCATGTACAAGCATTGATGGCCTAATTTTTACCTTCTTCTCTCCTCTACCTTTTTAACTGGTATTATTGGTCCTATTTCTTCTGAAAATAAGTAAAAAGCAGCACCGCAACAGTGGGCATGTTGTACTGAAGTGAAAAGCAGCCTGCTTGCACACATCATCAGTACATCTGGCAAACATCTGGAGGCTGATATCTCTGTATCATTATTAATTAGTATGAGTCTTATTATCTCATTGTTTCCTTGATTGCTGGTATCATCTTAGCATCCTAAAAATGTCTCAAGAATAGCCACAATCTTTGTTCCTAGGGCTCGTTTTTACCATCAGTTTGCTATTTAAGGTCTAAACCAGTTCATGGTCAGCTGTTTCCTCTCCAAGATAAATGACACAGAAGTCTTTACATTATAAACCGTTTTGATATTTATTCTGTTTCTATGGAGCACTTAGCTCACCAATGTTTTTAGGCATATGCCATACAGAACAGCAAATGAAGAAACAACTAAGTGTCTGTAATCTAGGATGTTTCACAGATCACAGAATATGCTGAGTTGGAAGGGACCCACAAAGATCATCGAGTCCAACTCCTGGCCCTGCAAAGGACCATCCCCAAGAGTCACACCATGTGCCCAAGCGTATTGTTCAAACGCTTCTTGAACTTTGTCAGGCTTTGTGCTGTGACCACTTCTCTGGGGAGCCTGTTCCAGTGCCCAACCACCCTCTGGAGGAAGAACCTCTTTCTAATACTCAACCTAAACCTCCCCTGACACAACTTCAGGCCATTCCCTCAGGTCCTGTCACTGGTCACCACAGGGAAGAGCCTGCCCTTCCTCTTCCCCTCATGAGGACATTGTAGACTGCAATGAGGTCTCTCCTCAGTCTCCTCTTCTCCAGGCTGAACAGACCAAGTGACCTCAGACACTCCTCAGATGGCTTTCCCTCAAGGCCCTTCACCATCTTCCTTGCCCTCCTTTGGACACTCTCTAAGAGCTTAATACCTTTCTTATATTTTGGTCCCCAAAACTGCACACAATATTCAAGGTGAGGCTGCACCAGTGCAGAGCAGAGTGGGACAATCACCTCCCTTGGCTGGCTGGCAATGCTTTGCCTGATGCTCCCCAGGACACAGTCGGCTCTCCTGGCTGCCAGGGCACTGCTGAATCACATTCAACTTGCCACCGACCAGGACCCACAGGTCCCTTTCCATGGCACTGGTTTCCATTATCTCATTCCCAATCTGTACATACATCCAAGGTTACCCCATTCCAGGTGCAGAATCTGGCACTTTCCCTTGTTGAACTTCATATGTTTTTGGTTGGAATTATGGTGTAGAATATTCTTGATCATTGTCTTTTGGTGAGAAGAGAAATAAAAGGGTTTGTATACTTAAACTTCATGCCAGAAGAGATCCATAAAGAGTTTTTTGGAGTTACTGGAACTACTCATAGTTTTCAATTTGGTGAGAGTGAGAGAAGGGAATCATAGAATCATAGAATCATAGAATCATAGAATCATAGAATCATAGAATCATAGAATCATAGAATCATAGAATCATAGAATCATAGAATCATAGAATCAGCTGGGTTGGAAAGGACCTCTGAGATCATCAAGTCCAACCCTTGATCCAACACCACCGTGGTTATTAGACCATGGCACTAAAGTGCCACATCCAGTCTCATCTTAAAAACCTCCAGGGACGGAGAATCCACCACTTCCCTGGGCAGCCCATTCCAATGTCTGATTACCCTCTCTGTAAAGAATTTCTTCCTAATATTTGACCTTAACCTCCCCTGGCAGAGCTTAAGACCATGCCCTCTTGTCTTATAGCTGGCTGGGAGAAGAGACCAAGCCCAATCTGGCTACAACCTCCTTTCAGGGAGTTGTAGAGAGTGAGGAGGTCTCCCCTGAGCCTCCTCTTCTCCGGGCTGAACAGCCCCAGCTCCCTCAGCCTCTCCTCACAGGACTTGTGCTTCAAGCCAGCCTCGTTGCTCTCCTCTGGACCTGCTCCAGCACCTCAATATCCTTCCTGAACTGAGGGGCCCAGAACTGGACACAGTACTCCAGGTGTGGCCTCACCAGCGCTGAGTACAGGGGAAGAATCACTTCCCTGGTCTTGCTGGCCAAACTGTTCCTGATCCAGGCCAGGATGCCATTGGCCTTCTTGGCCACCTGGGCACACTGCTGGCTCATGTTCAGCTTCCTGTCAATCCAAACTCCCAAGTCCCTTTCCGCCTGGCTGCTCTCCAGCCACTCTGTCCCCAGCCTGTAGCGCTGCAGGGGGTTGTTGTGGCCAAAGTGGAGGACCTGGCACTTGGCCTTGTTGAACCTCATCCCACTGGAATCAGCCCAACTCTCCAGCCTGTCCAGGTCCCTCTGCAGAGTCCTCCTGCCTTCCAGCAGGAAAAGACCTACTGTCATGCCTCTGTGGACGTGAGAGGTAGCACACCTACAAGGACTGGTTCAGGTCCTGTAAGCCACTGATCCTCTGCACTGAAGCATGAGCATATTGATGCAGAAATGAGGGATACCCAGGTGATGCCTGGAGGCAGGAGGTTGGGTGCAGAGCTGAACAAGCCTCAAGACAGCTGAGTTTAGGGCAGGTGGGGTGAGAGAGCATTTTTGGATGGTTGCAAAGAAACCTGCCAAGGCCATCCTGAGCTAGAGAATGCCTACACCACTGGCATCAACACTGATTGGGGCTGGCAATGATCAATAACTGAAATGCTATGCCCAAGTGGAAAGTGTGAATTCCTGAAAAAAAGTTGTTTCACAGGGGTTAAAGATTGATTTAATGCTTAAACATGGTGCAATCATAGTGTCCAATTTCAGGCAATGAGACAAAGGCAGGAAGGGGGAAGCATATTGTGAATAAGAGATTGCAATCAGACTTTTGGGATGATTTACCATAGCCTTTGTATTTTCATACCCTGTTACATACATCTTCTGCATGCTAGTCTGAAAAGGGATTAATAGGATTTCTGTTCAGTGTGTCTGCTGCCATTCCCTATCATCACAGTTGCCTGTGAATAATTCATACAGTCTAATGTACTTCTTTTTAATTCTGTAACACCAGGACATTTAATTTACGTACAAAATAAGAAAGGAGATTCCTTTTATCAGATCAGTGAATTAGCTCTGAATGGAAAATTATCTTACTGGTTAGTGGATTCTCACTGTCATTAACCCCCTTATGAAGAAATGACAAAAGGCTTTTTGTTGCTGATGCTGGAGATTTTTAGGGTTGGGGGACATATATACATATATTTTTTGTCTGGGCTACTCTGTAATAATTTCTAATGAATAATTCAAATGGCATGGGAAACCAAAGCTGCTAGAGACTCCCTTTCTCATTATTAATTGTAGATTTCCTCTTCTATTAGTATTACTGCACTGAAAGTTCATACTGAAGAAATCTAAAGAGTGTGACTTAGAGCATTTTTAATTCTTCATCATCTGCCAAAGGTGCGATGAAATTGCCTTGGGTTATGTGCACAGATCTTCCCATGAGACATAAAACTAAAAAGATTTCTTCTCTTTCTCAGGGAGATTTTGTTTTACTTCAGACACGAATAGCTACACCAGGGATTTTCCTTCTTTCTCTCTGAAAGCTAACTTAACTTTCTTCATATGATTGCATGATGATTAACTTCAGCAATAAAAGAGCATTAATCCCAGGATATGAATAGCACACTTTGATGTTGCTCATGGCCAAAATGCATCACCCATTCATTTAAATATCACAGAAAAAGCATCTACTTTGAGGAACATTTGAATATTTGAATTTTTTTCTCTGAGTTATTATAACAGGTATGATAAGTTTTTAATGAGCTTTAAGTTTATTTTAATTTATTTTACTTTGTGCAAATAACCCCAAGCCTTTTGTTTTGGAATCCCAGGCAAGTATTTAATCTGAGAGAAATTCCAGAAAAGTGTCTCAGTCCTCACACATGAGACAGAGCTACTCCTCGCAATCTATAAATTGCCGTAATTTGTTGCAATTTTGCACCACCTAAGGAATGGGTATAAAATAAATCCGGGTTTATCTGACAGCTTGAACTCAACTTTTCCATTAACATTAAAAGAATGACTAAATTTTTTAACAGTGATGTTACAGCTATACTGAAATATGTGAAGGAATATAGGAATGAGAATAGATGAAATCCCACACTTCTCTCTGTGTTTGAGTGACAAGACAAGAAAAATGATAGCCACAGACATTGTTGTTATTCCCCTGTCAGTTAGACCTGTTAGGGTGTGATAATTGAGGTACCAGCTGAATCTTAGTTCATGCAGAAATGGCTTACTGGTTGGAAGGCTCACAAGGCCCAAAGATTTCAGATTTGTAGTTGATGACTCATCCTGGAACATAATACTATATATAAGGAGTAAATGTGTGCAGCCAAAACACAATGCACAATTTATCTCAGTGAATATCATGGATATAAGCTGTAATAAAATAAGTCTACACAAAGTTTTGTATGCTCCACAGCAGGGAGCTGCAGCCATACTCCAATGTCAACTATTGTGAGAATAACAATAAGGCAAGGATGGGAGGTATTATTAGATTTAGGTCATAACTAAGGTAGTGCTGAAATAAGCCTTCTCTACCTGTTTTGTATTCTATAAATCATCTTATACACTACGCAATGTATACAAATGTGAAGATCTTCAAAACTGCATTTGTTCAGAACTCATACCAGCATTAGAAGCAGTTCTTAGCACTGTACCGTGCAAGAATTTGAATAGAATGTTTTAAAATAATGGTTTTTTTAAGATCCCTAACTAAGCATGAACATGGTGACATTTTTCTAAATATATATATAAATAAAAACATATGTAAGACTCTATTGCTGCATTATTGGCATAAGTTGAAGTCAACTGAAGTTAAACTGTTCATAAACAACAAAACCAGGTTCAAGAATCCTGCCTCTGGGTCTGCTGCTCTAATAAATCTGTAAGAGTGTATTATAACTGACTAATTTATAGAAACAGGCATCAGACTCGACTTATTTTTGCTGTGTACTGTTATTATGTGTGCCAGGAAATTATTGCATGAAAGAAGGGATGCAGGAGAAGGATTGTTTAGGTAAGCTGTAAGATGACATGACCGCAGTCTTTGCTAAAACTATCAGACACCTATTTAGTTATATACTAATTAGTTGTTTTGAAATTTTCAGAAATTTCTGTGCTTGCCAGGACAGCTCAACCTTTTACACATTATCTTTTAGACAGAATTTGTACAATAAGCCTACGGGGAGGTGAATGACTTGTCTGCCAATAATGTTGGATTGTCAACATTAGCAATAATACACAAAGGTAAACACCTCTGACATTGCTCTCTTCTCAAAGTTTGCTTAATTGTCAAATCTCCCACCATGTTAATAAAGAAGTGATTATGAGAAGTGTCTGGAAACATGTTAAAATAAAAGGTAGATGATCTATTGAAACTAATCAGGACTCATTAACACACATCCCAACACCCCCAAAATAGCAAAGGAAAGCTCTGATGCAGGGAGGAACACAGAGATAAAAATGCATTTTTTTTCTCTAAGTGGCAACAGGATAACTCACTTCTGAAGACCAATTAATACAATGGACTATTATCATTTACTTGGCATACATATGATAAGGCCCTAATTTATCTTTGCTAGTGTATTGGGTTTGTGTGGCCAGGTAGCACACCAGGTGTGAGTTTGTGTAATCCGAGGGCTACAGGAGAGGCCTCTGTGAGAAGCTGTGAGAAGCTTCTCCCATGTGTGGCAGAGCCAATGCCAGCCGGCTCCAGGACAAACCTGCCACTGGCCAAAGGCGAGCCAATCAGGAGTGATACTAACACTAATAACACAATATGTGATAACATATTTAAGAAGGTAAAAAGAAGTTGTGCAGATGAAAATTGCATCCAGGACAGAGTGTAGTGAGAACATGGGAACAACTCTGCAGACACTGAGGTGAGTGGAGAATGAGGGACAGGAGGTGCTCCAGGCACCAGAGCTGAGATTCCCCTACAGCCCATGGTGGAGACTGTGGTGGAGCAGGCTGTCCACCTGCAGCCCATGGAGGGCCACAGGAGAGCAGAGATCAACCTGCAGCCCATGGAGGAGACCCAGAGCAGGTGGATGCCCGAAGGAAGCTGTGACACTGTGGGAAGCCCACGCTGGAGCAGAGTACTGGCAGGGACCTGATGACCTGTGAAAAAGTGACCCATGTTGTAGCAGTTTGTGAAAAACTGTTGCCTGTGTGGACTCACGTTGGAGAAGTTCATGAAGGACTGACTCCCATGGGAGGGATCCCACACTGGAGCAGGGGAAGGACTCCTCTGTCTGAGCAGTGGCAGAAACAATCTGTGATGAACTGACCATAACCCGTATTCCCCATCTCCATGTGATGCTGGGTGGGGAGGAGGTAGAACTTGAGAAGGAGGGAGGATTGAGGGCAATACATTTTTAAGATTTTTTTTACTTCTTATTATCCTGCTCTGATTTTGTTAGTAAGAAATTTAATTAATATCTCCACTTGGAGTCTGTTTTGCCTGTGACAGTGATCGGTGAGTGATCTCTCCCGGTCCTTAACTCATGAAGCCTAAATTATATTTTCTGTCCTCTGTCCAGTTGCAGAGGTGAGTGATAGAGTGGCTTTGGCAGGTACCTGGCCTCTAGCCAGGGTCAACCCACTACAACCCAAATCATCAAATAAAAGTTAATTAAAACTCCTAAGAACTTGGTACTGATAGCTGTCCTCTGTAGAAGATGGAGGCTGTTATGAAACTTCTGCAACAATAAATGTTCTTTTACAATTAGAGTCACAGAGACAAGCAGGAGCATCAGTGTTAAAAGTTCTTTGTGTGAAAAATGAAGAGGTGCATGTAGACTCTCAAGGGATACAGTCAGTCTGCTGAAGATCATAGGCAATCAAATGTTTCATTTCAAAGGCTCAAAATAAAATTTTGAAAATCATTGGGAAACTGTAGCCCTACACTAGACCATTGAGACACTGCTTTTCTTTTGGTGGATGCAAAATGATTCATGTAAAGCCTTACAATAAATCCCTAGAAGTGTTAAATATTTTGCAGGAGTATCCCAAGCCAGCCTGCAGAGGGTTATGGGCAGGTAAAATTCTTACTCTGCTCTTAGCAAAACTTTGAGTGCCATGCTAGTGTTATTGCTACTGTGCTATACTGGTAATTCATCTACCATTAAATAAATAACTAAAATCCTTTATTTCTGTAAAAAAGCCAAACAAACAACAACAAAAAAAGGTCCCAGAACATCAATATTTCCAAAGAGTTATCACTCTCAGATCCAAGGTGGAGTTAGAAAGAAGGCACAGGTTTCACAATGATCTAGCATTGTCCTTGTGCCTGTACTTTGTTGAATGCTCTTCTGTCAAACTCCCCTGTTAGTGGGCACTACTCTGTGGGGAAAGTTAACAGATTTTTGTCATCTTGTTGCACAGCTGAGGTCCTGTGCCAAAAAAAACATTTAGTGTTCAGGTACAAAAGTTAAAAACTCTGTCATGTAGTGCTTCATGTTTTGTTGGAAGAAAAGAAATGGAATTGCACAGAAACTAAGAAATGTACCATTTTCTCTTCCTGTGTATTCATATACGTGGCATAAACCAGTTTTATTTATACCTACACTGAAGTGTTTTAGCACTTAAATATAAATCCTTCTAAGAGAATTAAGGAATTCTAATAGACATGATGTTCAGATATATTTTTTAAAAATGACAATGCAGTCACCATTTGAGCTTATTTGTGTAAAATGTTATGACATTGAAACAATCTGCTTAGCGGTAAATCAGAGGGGAAATACATCTGTGTGACTTTAAATCTACAGAATGGGGCTCCAAGAATTCAGGATCCATCAATCAGTAGCTGAAATTGCTACCTAAAGTGTCTTTAACATACAAAGACTTCTTAGATAATTTTTTGGCACTAAGCCTGTATTCAACTCAATGCATCATCTGCAAACATGCAAATTACTTGGCTTCCAATGTGTCGCCTATAGAAGGTTCATTCTAATTAAATTTAAAGGCAGACTGGGGTTTTTTAATTAGAATGAATTATAAAAATGTTACTGTTTATGGTAGTGTTCTTTATGCTTTACAGTGTAAAAATGCATTGTAATTTCTAAAATTACTTCAAACACTGGTTGCACATTTTATTTATGCCTCTGCACTGCACTAAACCCATAAGTGGTTGGTGCTGTCACCAGAATGAGAAGGCTATAAAACTAGTTAAATTAGAATGCAGTATAGTGTGAGAGTGTGTGTGCGTGTATGGATGTGTGCACACAAGAGAAAGAAAGATACAAGGTAAAATATAGTAGCTGTATGTTAAAATTATTTTCTTAGATGAATGGACTATGCCATATTATATTTATTAAAATGTATTTATGGAACATTAAACATAAGACTAATTTCTGATAATTGAAATAAATTAAAAAATTGCCCAGGCTACCAATCAAGAACACTTCTTGTGCCTGTATGGACTGTAGATTGAATTCTGATCTCTCTTACTCTGGTCAAATTCTATCAAAGCCAGGGAGTCATTTGGTATTTCAACCTGGGTAATGAAAGGCAAATATTTAACAGGGTCTTGTAACACTTTCTATTATTTAATATGTATATAACCATTGAAGTTCACTGGGTGAAGTTCTCTGTTACTTTGTACTATAAACAGGTGCACCCATTTCAAGATGCTAAACAGCGCATGGTGTATTCAAATCAGAATTATCATAGAATTGCATACCTACAGTGACTAAAGGAGAAAAAAGGGAAGGGGGGTGGACTTTGCGGAAAGCAAACCTAAACAACAACCCTTCCCCCTATTTTGGCAAAATCTATCAGTGGGACGGTCTGTCTTCCATGCTACTTGGACTCTATAACAGAGCCAGAGGGAAAATTATTCTATAGCCATCCCTTTCTCTGTCAAGGGAAATAATGTGAATTGCTGGTAAGAAGTCACAGCATTGCATGGTCAGCTGGGATGGCTATAACACATTCCTCCAGAGGCATGGAGCAGTTTTGTCATGAAAACTACAGAGAAATTACATAGTCTGGTCCAAGGTGGACCTGTGAAGATAACCCAACCTAATTATGATTTAGGTAGAAGAGAGTAGGTTTTAAGCTTGACTAACTGGCTTATGTTAGGGTATGACCTCATGATGTGCTGTATTAATTTTCAATTCTGCCATTTATATCTGGCCTCTTTTGTTCCTATCTGTTACTCTCAGTCTCAGGGAGTACACACACTGCAAGGTTATCACTGCACAACACTGCAGATTTCTTCAATAATTTTTCCTGTAGCTCCTTCATTTACTCATTTGAATATTTTGGTCATTGCTATATTTTCAGCATTGCTTCCATACTTCCCCTAGCACCTCTTGTAGGACTATGAAACAAATTCATATTCCTAATTCCCCACTTCAAGCTTTTTCCTGGGCCATTCCACATGTTTTCCCTAAAGCTCATTGATAAAAATAATGACTGACATCTTCTTCTTTAAGATGCAGCAGATCTCTACCCTCCAATGGGAGTGTGTTCTTTTTCATGGGTCTCAATCTTCTCAGCTGGCAGTCCCAAATATGGAGCTAATTCTTCCCGGAGGTGCTCTCATATACCTCACTGTTTTCTGCCTCCTACAAAACGCTTTTCTCTCTGACCTTGCCCTTTTGCAATAGTGATTTATATATTCACAGCTAAAACCGCAGAAAACATGCTGTAGTAAGACACACTATGGTATGCAGGCATGCAGTTCCCCCTTGGGGCAAGAGATAAGAGAGGAACCAGCATTGCTTATTGGAAGATTCTTAGAGCACTGATAAACACTGTATATAAGTCTGTATAGAAGAGAGGAGTAATCCTGAACTTTATCTAATCTCTTTTTATATCTCCTCACCAATTACTTTGTCCAAAGTTTTACTCAGGTAGGAGGTGATGGGGAATGCAGTGCTCCAAGGCAGCCTTGGCTGCTGTGACCATGAGATGGTGGAGTTTGAGATCATCAGGGCAGTGAGAAGGGCATGCAACAAGCTAACTACCCTGGACTTCAGGAGAGCAGACTTTGGTCTCTTCAAAGTCTCGTTAGAGTCCCATGGGACAGAGCCCTGGAAGGCAGAGGGGCCGAGCAATGCTGGATAAATTTCAAGGATCACCTCCTCCAAACTCAGGACCAAAGCATCCCAATAAGGAAGAAATCAGGCACAAATGCCAGGAGGCCTCCATGGAAGGATAAGGAGCTACTGTGCAAACTCAGAGCAGAAAAAGAAATCCTTACCTGTGTTTGGACTCTACTAAATCATCAAGAAGACCTATGGCATTCGGGAGGTCCTACTGCTCCCAGTTACAGAAGTAGCAATTTAAGTGGAATTGAATGGTGCACTTCTGGGTTAGAGTGCCATCAAGCAGCTCAGTGATCTGATCAGGATGGGACTGAGGAAACTTGTCCCTGTCTCTAATCTCAGTTTACCCCCCTCATTTCCACTAATACAAATTTCATTCCATGATGCTTACTGCCTTAATAGTTTTCTCTTTTCTTTGAATTTATATTCATCTGAGAAAACAATTATCATGTACAGTAAATAAAGTCTGTGTGTGCACAGGTATGCACAACAGCTTAGTACCAGCACCACTGCTTCACAGTGAGGAGGATTTCTCTGCAAAGGAACCACGAGGCCCATTTGTCTTAAGCTACTCCTTAGCTTAAGTCAAGTTTTGCCAAATCCAAAGGTGTGTACAGATTTAACATCCTCCCTGGAGATTAGAGTTCAGTGCTTTCAAGTGACTGGTTATGGTAGGTAAGAGTTTACTAGAACATGTAGTGACAGGACGAGGGGGGAATTACTTCAAACTGAAAGACGGTAGGTTTAGATCAGATATTAGGAAGAAATTCTTGACTGTGAGGGTGGTGAGACACTGGAACAGGTTGCCCAGGAAGGTTGTGCATGCCCCAGTCCTGGAAGTTCAAAGTCGTGTTGGATACCTTGAGCAACCTGGTCTAATGGGAGGTGTCCCTGGCAGGAGGGACTGGGACTAGAAGATCTTTAAGGACCCTTCCAACTCTTAACATTTTATGATTCTATGATTATGACTTAGAAACCATATTATTCAAACCCAAGTTAAATACCTTAAAAAAAACCCCACAAGGGTTAAGAGCTGCTTTTGTTTTCAGTGAACTTTTGCCCTCTGTTATGCTAGTAATTTTGTGATTATTAAATTTATATATTTACAATATTTTCAGTTTAGTGTATAATAACAATTAATTAGAAAAATTGTTTTGGAATCCAATATGTCAATAAACTGAAAGAGATTACTCAAAGGTATAAATGAAAGAGATGGAGTTTGGGAGATGGTATAAGAGATGACAAAATTGCATGCTCATATTACCAGGATCTCAATTACCAGAATATGATCACATTCCCAGACCTCAGTTATCAGGGTCTTCTTTCTTACTCTTGGAAACAAGAAATTCCTACTGTTTAATGGCTTTTATTGTGATAATTTTACTCCATTTTAAAAACTATTATCAAATTATTGATGTTTCAATATTAAAAACAGTGCATAATATATGGCACCTCAGAAGCACAAAGGTTGGCACCAAAACTGAAAGTGTCTGAAAAGAGCCTCCTGCTCAAAGACAGAGCCCAGGAGGAGACATGGGAGTACAGATGCTGTTGCCAAAGTGGCCAATAAGAGACGATGAGAACATTTTTTTTTGTTTGTTTTGTTTTGTTTATTGTCCAGTCATGATGTGGAGGCTGGTCACTAGTATAACAGAGAGACTTGTCAGAATAAAGCAAACTGACTCTGCCGTGTCTCAGATTCCCTTTGCTTTTGTTCTTGAGAAATTCTTCTGAGCAGCTTTAAAGTCATCTCTCTTTCCCATTCCTTGACGCTTGTCTTTGTCACATCTCTCTATCTCACAGGAAGATAAGCATTTAATTATCTATGACACTTTGCATGTGAGTGTACACTTTGCAATGGCTGCCAGGTGCACAATTATTGTTAATGACAGTTTCTCTTTTGAAATGATTTTTTGCGCAATAGCACAAAATGTTTAAGTTGCTTAAAAAAAGTAAATTAATTGAAAGGCAAAAGTAGGTACTGCCTTCCTACATGCTTTAAAACATTGGCAAAAATTTCAGTATATATATTATCTCTTATCTATTTGTTAAACTAAAGCTAACACAGGAAACTTCAGGAAGGGGTGCTCAGAGATGTTTTTATTACCATCAATGGAGTGAATAAATGTGTCTTTGAAAACCCAGCTGATAATAATTTTTTGTTCTTTGACTTTTCAGTAAAAGCCACGAAGTCTTACTTCAGATTTTTATCATTTAACATACTTTTATTTTTCTCTTTTGATTTTTTTCCTAAGTTCTGAGAATCTTTTTCTGTATAGAAGGAAAATAAAACAAACTTTTATCAGTCAACACAACCCTATATATTACTTTTTGAAAAACCAAGTTAAAATAATGTTCACTGAGAACAGAACCCTCACTCATTAGGAAGCATAAAAGGATTTTGCTGAAGTGTGAGCTTCTATCATCTGTCACTTTGAAATTGTTGCAGGTTCACAGCTGAACTACAGCAACCCAAAATGCATTGCTAAGTGAAAGGAGAAAGCAGGTGACAATTACACAGAAACTTGCTACAAGTAATTTTTTGGGAAAAAACTGCCAGCTATAAAGCAACATATATATCTATATATATATCTATATCTATCTCTCTCTCTATCTCTCTCTCTCTCTCTCTCTATATATAAAAAGGTAACAACCCTCCCCTTCCCAAACTGTCCTTAATCTGGTGCTGATTATCTCCTAGTACTGTGAAAAACAAGAGATATTCCTAAATCAGTTTCTAAACCAAAAGACCCCCACCACAGCAAGGAAGCTGGAATAGTGAATACAGAAGCATTGCCTTGAGTCATACATTTTACTGAAGCTGAACTGCCTATGTAAAGACTTGGTAAGTAAGCATAAGTGATGTCAGCCTGCACATCTAGTACTTTAAAGTCTGCATTCAATAAATATGTGGCACAACAAAGTAAGAAATCTCATATTAATTGAAAGTGTTTATTTAGACACACTCAGTAATTTATAACCATCACAAGTACAAGCAAAGAGGTATCCTATCTTAAATATATTGTCAGTTTTTAACAGGATTATTGAGGTTGGTTGAGGCAATATTAATTATAAATATTAATGATAGGACGTTTTCAGACTACCTTTCCATATAACATCTACAAGTTTTATTTTGTCTGTTTGACCAGGATATTAATCTGAAATAGTGTATGTTAATATTCCATTTATTTTTATTCCTATGTCATGGGGTCTCAGTGTGATTTCAGACCTGAAACAAATAATTTCTATGTAGATATGATACTGTATTATTACTGCTGACTTGAGCGTTAATTCAAGGGAGTTACATAACTTTCTAGATGACATGATGGTAATGAACAGTAAGAGAATGCAACCTCCCATTAACTTCCCCTCTTCTGGTTTTACATTGTGATCCTCATCTTTGCGCTCAATTGCCAAGACCAGAGGACATAAGCATCAAGGCATGGTTCACATGAAGATTAGGCAGAAAAAGCTACTGTTTGGGAAACCTCAGAAACCTACTGTTTGGAAAACCCTTGCGTACTGCTGAATTTTACATTCCATAAACATCTTGGTTTCCCATTTTAAAGACTCCCAGCTATCTAGAGTTTTGTATCTCTGTCTCCCTGGAAATACCTTATGGTTGGCATATCTGAGGGAATGGTGCTTAGCTAATGTCAAAACTGCAATGAAATCCAGCTACTGAAAGTCTTTGGATGTCACCTGAGGGGCTGGATCCTGTATGTACTTTTGGAGCAAATTTAACATACAGTGGTTTCCAGAATACAATCTTTATACAATTCTGCTTGATCTTTTCATACTGTGCAGCTATATGTAGTTTTCTGATGCTGTGTGCAAAAATATAGGATAAAATGGTGTTTTATCACAGACTTTTTTTCTTTTTCTCTCTCTGATTTTTGTCAACTTCTATGTTTCTATACGTCTTCTAAAAATGCACATATATTAAGAATTTCTCATCAGCTTTATCATTATTTAATTGTAGTTTATGCTTTGGGTATCAAAATTATATCCTAATGCAAAGAAAATATAGATATTCATAACATTTAGATCCATTCAATGAATCAAATTCCAAGGAAAAAATTAGATGTAGAGATCCTTCAAGTTTCTTGTCCTAACTTAATCCTCATATTTATGGGTCTTTTTAGGATCAGAAGTTACAGTTAATAGGAATAAAGCTAATATCTCTTTCTTCCTTGTGAATAAAGGAAGCTTTAAGAATACACCATTTAGTTATTAAAGTGTCTACAAAAAAAAGGCTGATAAGAAATGAACACTGTTTAATTTATTAAAATGGATTTTCAATACTTCCTATAAATGGTTCTATTCTTAGTTTTACTATATGTGCAAGCATGTTAATGTGGAATATGGAAGAATTTATGACCTTATTCCTTTAAATACCACAGACTGATGTGGATATTTTCAACAGCTAGCCTCTTCTGCTATGTGTGTTTAACAAAGGCCACTGGCTTAACAAGGCACAATTCTAGCACACACATGCATGTAAAATTGATCTGATCCCCACTGTGAACCTATCTTTTCTCCAGCCTTTCAGTGCAAAACCACCTTTGTGAAGGAAGTTGGTATCTTTTCAATTTTTCAGGCTTAACATCCTTAGATTCAACAATGAGTTATAAATTATGTAGTTTAGTACCATTACACACAACTGCATTCAATGAATGCAAATAACTTGTATATTTGAGGTATATTAACATACGCATATATATATGTATATATATATACACATCCTTGTCCCCCATCTTTTAAAATTTCCTTTTCCTCAACTGTTATTTAATGATGGGAGGGAGCAATAGTAATTTATCATTATGCTTATGGAGTGCTGAACATAAGAAGTCTGAATTCTGGTTGTCTAGATGTTGTATGGCCTATTAGTAATGATTGTTATTAATGACATTTTTTGAAATTTCAGAATTAATAGAATGTTAAATAAAGACATTAATTTTTCACATTCTAGTCAGGAACAACAAAAAAGAAAATGGGTCCTAATCGCTTCGTGTCAAACACATAGACTATAACTACTTTTTAAAATATATGTATAACCAAACATAGAAACAGTCTAAACTACTCACATGCAAAGAGATACTTGTCTTGAGGTAAAAGAAGAAAATAGCTCCAGAACCTTAAGCTCCTATAAGCATATGGTGTTTGATTTTTTTTCACTTTTATTTATATATTCACACATATATAAAAACAGCAAACAGTCAATTGGAGCATTCAGTCAACTTGTATCCAGTTTGCTTAGACTGGAAACCAAGATGACACTTGGACCATTAGCAATTTGAGTACAGAAAATCTTTTTTTGTTAACTTCTGATATAAAGACTATAACAGAAGAACTGCACAGTTCCTTATTTTTTTCTATTTGTTACTGTGAATGAACAACAAAATCCTGTCTCAAAATGCATTATTGACATTTTCTCCCTCTTTCATATCTGACCTTCTCAGAGCCTGACAGGACCCAGAGACCTCTAAAATGCATGGGCTTCATCCCATCAGATAAGCTGGATTTACTTGTACTGCTTACTTGAATTCCTTGCTGCATTCATGGGTCAGTGAGCGCCTGCTGTTCATTTACACCACATTATTCATTTATGCTTTCTGCAAGTTGTCAATGTTGGGGAAAGAGAGCTTGTTTCATGTAGCTATCAATTAAAACAGCATCTTGCTCACAAAAATTCATGACAAACTGTTAACTCAATTATAAAAAAAAGAAAGTAGAGCAAATATGTCATTAATTGTGGAGTTTGGACCTACTACATGACTTATCTCTCAATGTCTAGAAAATAAGAGCTAAATTAACTCCTGAGGGTGCAAACCTACGTTCACAGAAGTTGTGGTATCACAATAATTCGTTACATGTGGGAACAAAAGTGCAAATGTTGAAGCACAACCATGAGTCATATTTATAACCATATAAGACTATTCTGCAGATCAGCTGAAGCCACAGGAATTGCTGGATATATTGTTCTTCAAAATCCCTTTGCCTTTTCCATTTCTATCGACACCTGGGATTCTGGCTAGCTGCCCCAGTGGGCAGACAGGTATGGGATGAGGTAACTTGCTTCATAACTTTCAATCTTTCCAGTATTTTTTACTTCAGGGATATTCTTGCACTTATTCTAACCAAACTCAGACAGATAATTTGGGACAAAAGAATTTCTGGCATAACTTACTAGCTAAAGCGAACTTGAAAGTATGGATTGTACAGAAAAATTGATTTTGATATTTATTTCATCTGCTCAGTCTATATATTGTTTTTGTTTTTAAATGTGGCCCCATGTGATTTTATGTAGTCTTGCTATGCACCCATTAGTATCTCACTCCAATAACCTCTGAATGCAATGACTAACTTAACACTGGAAATAAATATAGGTGTCTCAAAGGTAATAACACTGTTACAACTTAAAGCACAATTGCCTGTTGTCTGCAAGAGAGGATGCACAAATGAGAATCTCTGTTGAGGGAAAGGAATGAAGAGCTCAGCTCTGGCACGCTCTCAAAAGCTGCTCAGCCAGTCTTGACTAGTAATAGCATAGCAATAGCATTGTGTCTCTTTCTGAGTTAGGACACAGTAGTTGTTATTATGGGAAAAAAGATGTTCAGAAAAAGACCCAGCCTATAGGAAATTGAGTTTCATGCTCACCTTTCAGTGAGACTCATTTTTTTATTTATTTATATTTGGTTTTGTTTTCCCATCAGATCTCTGTCCTTTGGCTTCTCTAGAACTATATCAGCCTTCTAAACCATATTCTGATACTTAGATTGCTGTAAATTATGGGAATGGACTGCATGGAAAACATTTGAAATACATCATTGCCAACGTGCCTGAGGTATATAGAGTGATCAGTCTAATATTCTTTTAAAGAATATTCTTGAATGGTTAAAATTTTCATAGTATTTGATCAGACTTCCACTAATCCCATTCCTTTTCTAGTCTCACTCTGTGTAGTCACATGCAGAAAACATAACTACAGCAGCAGAGAAAAAAAGTAGTTTCAGGCAGCTGTGCTCCCCTTCATGAATGTGTCCTGGAAGTGTCAGTCTGTTTAGTTTATGGTGTGTTGAGATAAAGTCATAGTATGCTAAAAGAACAATAGGGCATGACAGCACTGCACTGATTTCTGACTCATCTGAAAGTTGATGTCATTATTCAGTGTTGGCCTGATTATATATAGTACATAAATTCATCACCATGTGAATAAGTCTAAGTAGGCTGATCACCAAAGATCTTTGGAGTTTTTGTAGTTCAGTTTGATTTTTTAAGGTTGTTGAGTTTTTTTGTTTTGGAGTGTTTTAGGTTTTTCTTTTTGGTGTGGGTTTCCCTTCTCTCCCCTCCCCCCCAGAATATTGTGATGATTAATCTCTAAGAATTTAGATTTTCCTAAAATGTATTTCGTCAGACATGGGGAAAAACATTTACCCATGAGAACCCATGACTATTAGTCTTTGTCTTGAGATCAGACAATTAAGAATCTAAGACAGGTGTACAGGCAATATAAAGTAGGTTTAGATAGCCCAAAACATGAATGAAAGCTAAAAAACTATTTTAAAAGTAGTTCATTGCTGATGTGCTGTGATTCCATCAGAACTTCAATGGTGACTATTGAACTGTTCCAGTAACTTGTCCACCGCTAGTGAACAGGCTTTAGTGTTAACAGGCTATAGTCATGTTGCTGGTTTTTATGTATTTTTTTGTTTGTTCTCATTATGAATGTATATTCACTTTCTTAATGCATTCTAGCAAATTATTTAACATTTGCGGAGGCTGCAAAGTTTCTGTGAATACTGAGTATTTGCAAAAAAATGCATTTTCAATTCCAGGGAAGTTTCTTTGTGAGATATATGAGTAAGCACAAGCATAAGTATACGCTTGGACTATGGGCGAATTATAGTTTTGATCCAGAAATTCTATTAAAATCCTGTAAGTGCAACTTATCTCAGGACTATCCACTACAATCTAAACTATGCTCCTAGGCATTGTAGCCAGCTGCACCTCTGCCTTGTTCAAACACTTAAAATTTAATAAATAGCTACAATGTTGAGGAAAGAGTTATTAAATTTGTGTGGCCCATTCATTCGCTTTTTTTTAACATAATCACAGTGTCTAACGTGCTTTTCAATGAGCACATTGTAATTTTTGTAACCACTGTCACAAAAATTAAGACAAAATCATTACACTTTACGGTGTCACCATTAAAAAAAAGGTATTACAATTACAGTTTTATTACAATATGGCTGAAATTTGGGCTTGCTATTGCTCTTCTAAACATGTGAGCTATACCTTTATAAATCTGAATTTGTTTCTAGAAAAATAGTCCTCAGAAAAAGGCGATGAGTTGAGTTGCTTGTATACTAAAGGAAAAGGGAGAATGGATAAACCAAAAAATATTCCAACAAGATACAGCAGTTCTTTTTTTCTACTGCAAAAACAATTTCAAGCAATTTTAAAATAATTTAAAAAAAAATTCTCCAAACCCCTTTCTTGCTTTCTTGAACTTTTATAGCTGGAGAGAAGTCAAGGGAGTAATTTTTTTGGTTTCTATTCTCCAGCAGTCAAAGCAGTTGTGCTGTTGATGATCAACATCACAGAGAGAGACTCTCAATATGTTGAAATTTGTGACCTTCTCAGCAGAATACTGTTAAGAAGCTCTTTGTTGCTTCAGGTTATTTCCAGTTCATTTCTCCTTGGATATGAGCTTTTCATGGCATTTAATAGACTCAGTTCTAAATACAGAAGTCAGGTTACAGTTCAGCACCACATGGCCACTCTCTTGAAGGGATAATTGCTAAAGAAGGATGGTAATCCCTATAGCACCAGATCATGAAATGGAACTTCACCGTTCCCTAAAGTAGTTGTTCTAGTCATAGCATTCAGTGCCTTGCACTTGGTTTATGTTCTCTCTGACTGGAGGTCTTTTCATGCTATAAAATCCACATCACTAAAACTATTGTTCATTGATGCAATCATGAAGAAAAAGTCAAGTATAAACACCACAGAACATTGTTTCCAGCTCAGTGATCCAACATTAGTTAACTGAATATAACTTGACAAGTCATGCTTTCTATGCTCAAACCAAATAGTTTCACACAAAGCACTCAAAAAGTTTTCTCTATCTCAAATATGCAGTTTCAATCCTCAACAAAATTAAATATGCATATTTCAGTCCCAATAACTTTCAGAATAGGTCCTGAAGCTTTGAACGTAATAGTCCTGATTGAAAATACTTTCAAAAATATAATTTGTGTATGTACTTAATTTTAGAAAGATTCTAAAAGTAACAAGTGTCATCAGGAAACTATGCTTAGTTGAAAGGTAAGATCCTCCATGGGAACTTCTGGGGACCTGCTTCATCAAACAGCAGTGAAGTTGTAGCAATTGAGTTACCCTTGTAGATGCAGGTGCAATACTTCAGTTATGGCTTAGAAAGGGTTCAGAAGTAGGAAGAAAGAATAGCATTCATGAAGAGAAGGAGGATGAAAATATTTCTGCAAACTGCTTAGATGATAATTCAGTTTAATTCCAAATGCACTTTAGGAGAATTCGTTGAGGTCTGATATGAACAGCATGAATAAAGTATTTAATAGTCTATGGCAATTTTGTTACCAATTTTATAATATTTATGTATTGCAAAATCTAATGCAATAAACAAAAGATTTTTTGGAACAAAACACTTTCCCTGGAAACTTTAATACATTCCTTTATTTTCAGGGAGACAGTCATTTATATAGAGCTCACATTCTGCAGGAATACAGTTTGCTAGATGCATGCCAAACTTTTAGTCAAACAAAAATTAATATTAATATTGATTTGTCAAAATATCCTGAAAAGCTGTGCAATAATGTCTGATTTATCTTTTAATGCTGCAACAATAAACAAAACATTGGAATGAATAAGGAATGCTCTTAATGTACAAAATGGTCGAATTCAAATATATTGGTAAATTATGCTTCCTTGTAATTAAATTAATTGCTTCCCTAAACACTAAAATTACTTTAAAATGGATTATTGTAGCACACATCAAATAATTAATCACACTCCCTGTCCCTTTGCCCATTTGCACTCATTTCCCTTTGATGTTAATAGGAACTTTGTTTAGAAAATAAACACAGGAGCAGACAGTTAATGTGGAATTGTGTAGCATTTTGAAATGACACTAATAATTTTTCTGTGGTATGGAATGCTCACTAAATATTGTTAAAGCAGATCCTGAACTGTCTTTGAAAGAGACGTAATCTGAGGTTTACAAGAAATGAATAACATTTCCAGAAAGTGAGAAAATATCCAATTATTAAACCATTCACACTTTTTGTTTGTTCTATTTTTGTTCATAGCTAGGAATGAACCTTGCAGTAAGAAATCTTTAAGTACTTCTGAAGAATGATAGACAAGCTTTCAGCATTTAGGGAGCTTTTCTTTAAAATATGGTAGAATATAAACTTTGTATATTATGCTTTTACATAATTTTCACAAGGACACTAAAGATAGAAGTGATAACTCCAAATCAAACTGAAATTTGAAAATTAATGTTTCAGGTCATTAGCTAACTGGTATATGTTTTGTAGGTGTAATGAAGCTATTTAAGCTAAATTTATAAAATGTGTCGATGATTTCTTATTGCTTTCTCTCCTAATCACTGCTACAGTATATAAATATAATCTTTATGTTAAATAGTTCATGGCAGAAAAGAATGCATATCTGGAAGACTTTGTGCCAAGCCATGACCTGTGTTAATGATAAAATCAGTAATTATACCAATCTCTAAGAAAAAGACTCAATTTATGAGATTTACATTCCAGGTATTTCTTGATTCAAAGTATATTTTATACCTATATTTTCCATGGAAGTTTGAGTGGAAAGATATAATTAAATTTGAGGTACTTTTCTGCTAATAACTTTCTTTGAAACCCAATGACTGAGAGTCATAGAACTATATTGAGAGTGGAAAACTGTTTATGAGGATCACATACTGCAGAACGTATCCCTGTGCACAGGTCACGTCTGACTCTCTCAATAGCAAAAAAAAAGTTAGTTGTCAACCAGTCCTGCTGTCTAAAGTGAGATCGCTCTACTTCTAGGTTGCGTCCACAAAAGTAATTAGTTTTGAGTTCACTGTTATTAAACTGATAGTAGAACAATAGTCTGTGTTGGTTTTGTGGGTTTCTTTTCTTTGCCATGTCTTCATTGCTCCCAAATTTTAGCTAACGCTGAATTTAAATTTAATTTTTACAGAAGACTATAACGTTTGACTTTGCAGGGCTGAAGCAAATGGGAGCTTTGAGTTTGAAGGACATGGATAGACTCAGATACTGCTTTCCTGTAGATAAGAGACATGCCAAAAATACCAAATTCTAAGTCATTCAAAATCATTGTATAACTTGGAATCTTTCATGATTATATTCCTGGACTGGAATATTGGGAGAGATAAGGTAGAGGAGCCTTCCAAGGCATTAAAAATCCGCAAGGTGAAATTCCTGCACAAACACACACAGCATTCAAATAAACCAGTTATTTACAATTATCTACTACGCTTTTGTCTGAAGACCAATACATAGGGAAGAAGTCAGACAATCTGTGTTGTAGCACCACTGCTTTCTCAACAACCTAATCGCAGGAAAGATTAAAAAAAAAAATAAAAAGCACAGTTATGAAAAAAATGACAGATATTTTACTTCTCTTTCTCAAAAGTGCATTTTAATCTTCTTCAAACACTGATCCATCTGTTGAAATACCATCAACGTCCTGATTCTGCTGAAAAACTTTCAGTGTACTGATTTGGTACTTTGGGATAAACTAGATTAAAAAATACCTTTAAATAACACATGCTCTAATATAACCTAAATATGGTATCCCCTCCCCCTGCCAACTTCTCAGACAAAGCAAAGTATGAGAAAGGCAAATCTTTAAGAAAATGCCAAAACCTAGTTAAGTGAGACATCTGTTGAAAATATGACTAGTTTCTACAGTAATGGTCCAAAGCGCTACAGAGCACCTAAAGTAACATGTAGGGCAGAATAGCCAAAGGCAAAAAGTGACTGTGTTTTGGATGAACCCTGTAAAAGTTTTTCTGTAAAAGGTTCCTTGAAACTGTGAAGGACTGAGAACACACTGACTCTCATGAGAAACTGGATATTTTGCAGAACTAACCATGGAAGATTTAGTTAGATTAATTTACTCTGAAGGCAGCTGTGTATGTAGTACAGGTAATTCTTCTATTCCAGACTGAAATAAAAAATGATCTTCAGGCAGTTTCATATTAGAAAATTAGTGTTGGAAAGTATTATTTTTTAGTTTTGCATGACTGAACAGGTTGTTTTTGATTGCTGTTAGCCTAAGTTACATGTGCTCTTTGTAAAGTAATTTTGTTAATATTTAGGTTTGAAAAACACTGCAATGATTGCTTTTCTCATGAAGACAATATGTTTTGCTTCTTTCCACTCCTAAAATTCCTTTTCATCTTTGCTTGAACTGTTGCTTTGTACCCTCCCTATGCAAACATTAAGTCAATCATAAATATGCCAGTCCACTTTTAAACATATGCTTGTAAAAGTATATCTCTATTTGCAGGTGAACAAGAATTTGTGATTGTGTGTGAATACAATGAAAAATTCAGATTTCATTTTCTAGTCACCTGACTGTGTAACACGACCACATGACACAGACAAAACCACAACTGCTCCCCATCTGGTGACCTGTTTATGAGTCTTAATGCATGTTAATACAATTGAGTATTTATCTTTTCATGCTTTGCTGAAATCAAGAGAAGGCCTGATTTACATGCAGTGCTTGGCAAATGGAGACTTAGAGCAGTACTAAGGAAAATAATATTTTCTTTTTCTGATATAGTTATAAACTAGTCAAATCAAATTCCACACAACTTAGTATTTTTAGAGCTTTTCATCAGAAACTACTGACTAAAATAACCAGATGACATAGGCCAGAAATAAATATATATACTAATTTTTTAATGAAAAATTTAACATTAGAATTGTAAAACCTAAACCAGATGCTTGAATAAGTAATAAAATTGAAAAATAATCACCAACTTCTCATGAAAATTTTTTTAGGGTATCTGCAACTCAATTTTTGAATCATATGTATTAAAATACATAGTCCATACAAATAGAATAGTCTAACAGAAATAAGATACAAAACACCAGCAGTGAATGATTGTTGTGGTTTCACAAAATGGACATGCTCACCTCAGGGATCCACATGGAGCCCCAGCGTGTGTTTTACTAGCTAAGATGATGGTATGGTGCTATGTGTCAGTTACTTTTTTTTCCATTTTAATAAAGATTAATAATGGAAACTTTTTTTAATAGAATAAAGGTAGCAATTAATAAATCTCAAGTGTTCTGTTTTTGTATATGCTTCTGTCCTCTTTACCTCCTCAGATTCAATAACAGAATGTTGTAAACTGCCAGGGGAAAGCAAGTTTTCCTAATCTCAATTGCCTAATAATGCAAGTCTCTTAACTGAAATATAAATAAATTGACTATTAGAAGTTTTTGGTTCCATTAATCCCATATCAACCAGATGTGTATGCCTAGATCGGCACTGAGTCATGCTCGTTCATACGTTCAAGTGCACTGCTGTTCTCTCATCAAAGGCACACTTTTGTCCATATTTGAAGGAGAATAGTACCCCACAACAGTTCTGCTTGCATTGAGAGAAAAGGGTGTTTTATCTTAGTTACACTGTTTATGTATGTGTACCATGGTTTTGTGTTTACTCATTCTTAAAAGAACTACAAAATACAGAGGAATGCAGGACAACAATTATACTTTTCTAATTCCATTTCACAGCCTTCAGCCACTGTTTTCAAGTTAAGCTCGGTTTTGGATGTCAGACCACACCAGTTTTATATCACTTCTTTCTTCCAGTTTTAGCTGTGGAGTTTTGGTGCTGTTCCCGAACTGCATCTTGAAGGGACCTGAGTTCACATTTCAGTGGCTTCCTTACTGTTATTTGTATGTTCATGTAATGGAAATTGTTGGAAAATATTTTTTTAAAGATGAATCTGACCTAAATACAAAAAAACCCCACATCAGGTTAGTTTGCCTCTCCAAAGGCTGAACAGAAGGTTAAGTGCCATACCTCGGGTTTAGTTCACACTATAAATAAAGGAAGGTGTATATCAAAAGAGTAGCAAAAAGAAATTTGCTCTAAAGGAAATACAGCTGAAATTTTTACTGCACTGCCGATACTCAGTGACTACCCTTACTTGTGTTTGGACTCTACTAAATCATCAAGAAGACCTATGGCATTCGGGAGGTCCTACTGCTCCCAGTTACAGAAGTAGCAATTTAA
>NW_016690255.1:5145018-5227701 GCF_001604755.1 Lepidothrix coronata | reverse complement strand
CTTTCAAGTGACTGGTTATGGTAGGTAAGAGTTTACTAGAACATGTAGTGACAGGACGAGGGGGGAATTACTTCAAACTGAAAGACGGTAGGTTTGGATCAGATATTAGGAAGAAATTCTTGACTGTGAGGGTGGTGAGACATTGGAACAGGTTGCCCAGGGAGGTTGTGGATGCCCCCTCCCCGGAAGTGTTCAAGGCAAGGTTGGATGGAGCTCTGAGAAACCTGATCTGGTGAAAGATGTCCCTGTCTATGGCAGGAGAATTGGGACTAGAAGATCTTTAAGGTCCCTTCCAACCCAGGCCATTCTATGATTCTATGAACTAGGAAAGTCTGAACTCTAAATTCACTCTCGGTATCACAATTCTTCTGTGCTATTGACATGTCCTTCTAAACTAGATTTCCCCCTCAGTTTTCTATGACTACATAGGAGAGGAAGATACATGAAATTCTGCCCCCCCACATCAGCAGCCTCGAGTTGAGTATAATATGGCTGGGCAGGACATTGGCCTTTGTACTCAGAAAATCATTCTTTCCCTATATTCCTGATTTGAGCAATATGATACTCTCACTTACTTTCCTTTCTGTGGTTTACACCCACTGGTGATATGGTGATGAAGTCACAAAGGTGTTAGGATACCCCATCTGCTAAGGAAGATTTGGAAATGACATCTCTCTTACCTCCAGATAACTGGTCTTACTTGTACTTGTCTGATTTATGTTACAATTCTCTCTTACAAACTCTCCAACTGTCTTCCTCAATTTTGTATTTTGGAAAAAGTAAATAAACACAGGAATAGGTTATCAGTAATAAAAATAGTAATAACAGTAATACACATCAGTAATACATTGGGCAGAATTAAGTATTTATAAAGCACTTAGAAGGTGAAACAAACTACATAAGTACTAAGCATTATAATTCAAGGAATTTTGGGGATGTTTTTTACCCTTTCTTGGAATAGTTTGTATTGTTTAAAAAAATAAAATTGCTGAATATATTTACCCAAACTTTTAAGAACTTCTATCATTGTTTTATACATTGTTTTTAAAATCTTGCTTTAGTTTTATGAGGTATGACACCTGCCACTGTGTGACTTTGCTGTCCTATTAGGGTTTCTCACAAAAACAGCAGAAGAGCTAGTGGGACCTAACAATGCAATAAAACTGTGGGCTTTTTTATTAAACTGACCTCACACAGGAAAGGCTGCTTAAATGTGACATAATGATTTTGGCTATTGTTTTGTCCTTTCTCATTACTAAAGCAATTACTCCCCAAATACATACAGATTCATTGTGGTCACTCCACAGAGCTAAACAATAGCTCTGTAATACTCAGATACAGAATCAGAGAGTTGAGTTAGGCTAATTAAATTGGCCCAGCCACTTTAGCAAGCAAATTGGGCCAAGTTAATTGGCACAGAGTGAGATAAGGAAATTCAGGCACTATTCTGTGAAATACTGTTTTAATTATATCTAAAAAAAATGTTGCCCTTAATTTCAAATTTCTTAATTAGGAACATGAATAAGTAGCAATAATAATCTTTGCAGTCTACAAATATAAAAATGTCAGATGAAGTTTGTTTTGGCCAAGTCTGCTAACCAATGAGCAAAGATAACTACAATTATTAATAACTATATTTGTCCTACATGGAGACCTATAGCCCCAGATAAAAGGTTAATGGGGGAGTATGCATCAAAAGGAAGATAGATCTGTCATAGACAGTGTAAGAAACACTGTAGTGGAAGGATTCACTTGCAGTAAGATGTTTTAACACTCAGAGAAAATAACATCTATGCTAGAAGCAATGCATTTTTCAATATAATTCTGCTTTCAGATTAATTGCAAGTGAAGACTTTTGGATTCGATTTGCATTCATATTCAAAAAACTAAAAATGCTCTTTCAAGTTTAGGTCTGATGTAAGAAAAATAACAGTTCAGAGCAGTTTCAGTTGTCTTTGATTATAACAAGTTTGGAGCAGCTGGTGTAACTGCATAAAGTCAGTAGTTCTGTCACATTTTTTGGAAGCTGAGTTTTCCTCTACTATTGCTTGGTTTTGAAAAGAGCAGACTACATTCACCTTACAAATACAATCAAATAATTTACATTTCCCACTTTGGGAAAAACAGGGTTAATAACTTTATACTTCACTCTGTGGTACATACCAAGAAATCCTGGGGAATTGTATCATTTCTAGTTTATCCATTCATGTCAAGCCCTGCACTAAGAGACTGATTTCTGTATTAATAGGTGTTAAAGCTTTTCCTGTGGGAAATTTGTGGTTTCTTGAGCTTGTGCTTTTACTGGCAAAACAACCAATTACTGATGTTGTGGGCCAGAAACAGCTGAGTGAAACTGATGATGACTACTTTAGCTGCAAGTGTAAGCAAGATCAAAATGTTCTGTACAATTCAGAAACAGAACACTTTTAAACTTCTCCAATAATTATTCTCCATCTCTTCAAGGGAATATTAAGAAGATGTGCATTGAAAGGGTTTCAAGGATATGGAAGTGAACAAGATAAAAGAGTGTTACAACTAATGTAAGTGTGAAAATTGTCCATATGCTCTCCTCGTCTTAGAAGCTTAAAAAATAAGACCATATTCTACAACAGCTCCAATTAAAGGACACCGTTTGGAGAAAAAGGCAGAAGGATTATACATATCACACTTTTTGATAAACAAAACTATATTCAGTTTGTGATGAAGTTAGCTCAGTCTAAATAGATTCAAGTATGGACTACAGTGGCAAATTCATGATCAGAAGAGACACCTATCTGTTCTCACAAGCCAGATTATATATAACACGTAAACACATGCAATAAATAATTTTATTGAAAAACATGAAGGACATGTTGATTAACAAAAAAAAAATCATGTGGAATTCTGTAAACTTTAAACAAATGAATTTTTGGTTTTTTTAATCACATTAGAGAAGGCAAAGAAACGAATACAGCACTTTACATACTGCATCTTCAGACAGTTGAATTTTGTCAGGAAAATATCTTTCTATATCTTGTTCACTGGAAAAAAACACTAACTAAGAGATTGAAGAGTAATAGCTCACCTACTAGCAAAACTAATAATAAGGCTGCACTCAGTATTCTCTTAGAGAGGACATCTGAATGCAATTGAAGACTTGTGGTCAGAGCTGTGGTTTACTCATCTTCTTCATGGCTGTGTGCTGCAAAATGGGGGCAGTGACAGCAACCAGACCTGTCTCATTGAATCTCTAGCACAATGTAAGGCTTTGTGTGGACAATTTCGGGGAGACAATTTCCATTAATAGCATCATCACATTTCCTCTTCCCTCTGTTTGACTCCTCTCCCTGCTCCACCACAAAGGTAGAGCAGGCTAAAGTCTCAGAGCTCACTGTGGCTAGAGATTACTCCTTTGCTAAGAATACTACTTCAGCATTACTGACAGCACAACATCAGACAAGCAAAGAGGAGAAAATGGATCAAATATTTTGGAATTACATCAACACAGGCATAAATATATACATATATATACACATGTGTGTATTCCTATATGAGGAGGCTGTATGCGCCTATATAAATGGAGTTTAAACTTAAGTATATAAATATAGATATTTATCTATTTAAATGCTTTTATAGGTATATGCAAACTTGTGTCTAAGCATTTTTTATTTTTTGCATCCAGAATAGAAAAAATAAGTACTATGGATATTTTCAGACTTTTGTGAACAGTATAACTGACTTTTAGTAGCAAATTTCAGTTTGGAGCACAAATCATGGCAATAAAATCCAGAGAAATAGAAGTTTATGACTTAAGGAGTTTATGACCTTCACTGTAACATGAAAGCAGTGTTATAAGGCTAGTGCTGTATAGAGGCTGATAAAAGAGGAATTATTTTTAAACTGTCTCTGAAGTAATTTTAAGTACAATACTATGTGTATAAATGCCTGCTATAAGAAAATAAACTAACTTTATTTTAGAGAAGCAATGTTTTGGTGCTACAGTGAAGTCATGAAATCTGTTATTACCCTAACATGGGCCTTTGTAAAAATGTGTCTTCGATGTACTCTGGAAAGTTGTTGCTTTTCTTCTGAAATGCTACTAACACAGGTAGAATGAAATTGAGTGGGGAGAAGCTGATATCATTTTAAATGTTAATGTAATATATTAGTATACTTAGTTATATGCTTAATTTATTAATTTATTTAATATATGTGTGTTTTAATTGAGACAGCATTCTGATTCAAAACTATCCTTTCAAGGTACAATGAATGAGATTTGATTTTATATCTATTGCAATAGAAGCTATTATTTCTTTTAATAACATATTAGCAAAAAGCCTTGCAATTTAACCTCTCACAAGGAAAAAGGAGGTGGAACAAGTCACTGTCAGAGGTAGTCTAGCTATACTGTGGGCACATCCTGCTTCAGTGGAGAGGAACTGGTAAGACTGCCATTTCAAGTTGCTGCCGGCTTCCTCTCATCTGTTTCTCTGAAGTGGGAGGAACTGTGTGTTAGGAACCTGTACAAAATTATGTACAGAAATCAATATTTTTAAAACAAAATTTCGCAAAAGAATATAAAATTAAAGAAAGCATCTCTGCCCTCCGCCTCCTTTAATTATGTCACTCAGAAAGATCTCTGTCTTAAAAAAGAAGTACTTCTCATGTATACAGAAAACAGATTTTAATGTAAAAGGTTTGTTTCCCACATAGTAAGTAACTCTTTGAAAAGATGTTTTTTAAAGACCAGTAGCAATGTAACACTCTTTGACATGACACTCCAGGTGTTTTGTGGCTGATGACAATTTTTCTGAACTCAGGAAATAAGAGGCAACAAACTTTGTCACAGTAGTTAAAATGCGTACTGTTAATTTTGTGGGTGTTTTCTCCTGGTCTCATGCTTTTCCTCAGTAACGTGTGTAATTTCCTTGGATAGTGTTCTAATGGCACTAACATCCACATTAGATTTACTTTATTTCCCTGCTTTTGCTGAGACTTCTCTGGTGTAATGAAAGCATTTATTTCAGTGTCCTCAGGGACCTGCTTTAAATGGACCTGTTAGGCAGAGCTTTATTATGGACAAAGGCTAAATGAGTATAATCTAGAAATCTTTATTCATTACTATTGCTTTAGCTTCACATTCAACTGAAGAGCCACATAATTATAGTAATTTATATATATATGGAATAAGGCACAGAACACGTTTTGAAGAATGTTCTCTTTCTGTTCACTTCAGTCTAGGCAGCATCCTGTCTCTGGGAAATTCAATACAAAACCTACAAGAGGAAGATTCTTTGGGGCCCTCTTACAACACATAAGGCTTACTTTTCTAGGCAGGAGGGTTTGTCAGGCTCTGAGTAGCCCCATGTGGTGCAGGGTCACTGGGGCAGGTGGGAAACAGAAGAGCACTCGATTTTCTCCACGTTACAGAGTGAGTGAAAGTAGGGAAGAAACTTCCTCCTGATAAAGCCATAGCAGCCCATTAGAGTCCTCTGAAGGGTAATATTTTCCCTCTGGTCTCCTCTTGGGATATTGTAGCTGGAAACCAAAAGTACCCAGAACTGTGCCTACAGATGCAAGTATTCACACAAAGAGCCCCAATTGCTGTAGATGAGGGTGCATGGACAGAATAACTTTGAAATAAGATTCTAACCCTGCTCTGCCTGCACAGTGCAACTCCTGGTATGCCACCTGCCAACACTGAAACTGTGAATTTGTTCTATTCCTCCTCCCCAAACTGTAGAATAACTTGTGTTCCCTTTGAAGTTTCAAAACTTTTGTTGGAAAAGAACAGTGAAAGGATCAGAATACTTCAGAAAAATGATAAGAACATTTGCTAGAGATATTCTCCAAAACTGAAATTCTTTCATTTGAAATGTAATCAGCATAAACCAATAAGATACTGATCTCAGTATTTCCAGTTAGTTTTCTGTCATCTCCAGTAGTTCCACCATGATCTGTCTCATCTATTCCTCTCTTGCTAATTTTGTTTCTCTGGTAGTTGCTTTACAGTTTGCCCAGTGCTGCCTCTCTCATTCTGTGACTGAAAAAAATATCTCTAAACTGAGACAGGGTGGCAACCTTCCCCACTTGCCCTGCCCAGGCCTGTCCAGCCTAGTGCATGCATTACAGGACATGGAGGAGAAAGCTTTGCTCCTCACAGCCTTGTTTAGAAGTGACATTCTAGCTGGCAGAAAGAGAGACAGCAGGGACCAATGCCTGACTGTCACTACAGATGAACAACACTTGGTTGGTGCGTGAGTGAGAAGAGCCTCTCAAGCCTTGACTATTGCAACACCCACATGCAGTCCAACTGTGCTGGCAGCTCTGAAACTCTCCAGGCTAACCCTCTGGTGTCCAAACACAGACAGCAGGATGTCATCAGTAAGATGAAGACCTGCTGCTCAAACATGGAGTCTTTAGCCTTTTTCAGTTTAGCTGGTTTTATGTGATACATCCAGGACCTGTTATCATTTGAGAAACCAGTATTGTTGAGATCTCAAGGCTTGGGATCTGTTTCCTAAGGGAGAAGCCATGGACTGTGAGTAGTGCTCCAGATATGAACACTTCTTAAATACAAGGGCATCCAAAATTGGCTCAGGTTGTTGCTGGTAATACTACTAACACAGAAGTGAGAACAAGAATGCTGTAATGGGTTTTCCCCACCTTTGTATTTTTGATTTACAGAGCAGAACTTTTAGTACTGCTTGGATGAACCAGACACCAAAAACCTCCTCTATCCCCAGGAATGCCTCCAGAAGAAAGCCTTACACTGATTGTTGAAGAGATAAATCCTAGCTTAGGAAGACACTGTCACTTGAGAGATCTTTGAGAAAATGAAGCAAATTTAGACAAATGACTTAGAAAGAAAAAAAAGAGTGCATGAAAATAAGGTATCATAACATGGAATATGACTTTGACAATTTCTTGGAAAACACATTTGGACATTACACATTTGGACAAAACACATTTGGACAAAACACATTTGGACATTATTTCTATATTGAAAAACATTCTTAATTTAGTGTTATGCTTGTAAAGTAGATTACAGATGCAGACTTCTGTTTTAACTAGAGGAAGGTTATATTGAAACACTCAGAAAAGAGGTAGGAAGGGGCAATGCTTGCCATTGCCCAGTTTACTTCCTGTTAGTTCCTTCCCACAGCATCTTTTAGGTGCCTTTAGTGCTTTGTGAAGTGTATTTGTCTGAACATTCAAAAATACCTTATCTCTTCCCACTATATTGTAATTCATATGATAGCTTGTTTTATATTTTACTGATATACAGTATTCTCTGCAGCAGTTTTAATCTCTGCTTTATCCTAATATTCAGGAAAATAAACAGTGTTTAGTAATAACCACATTTCTCAGCTACATTAATTTTTATCTGTTGTTGTCATTGAACTGGGAAAAATTCCAAAGATATATAGGGAAATATTTCTGTGGTGGTGCTGTTTTTGTGGTTTTAACTTTTCTTCTTATAGAATCATAGAGTCATTTGGCTTGGAAAAGACCCCTAAGATCGTCAAATCCAAAAGTTAATCAAACATTATCAAGTCCACCATTAAGCTGTGTCCCTAGACACTACACAGTTTGAAACATCTTTTTCTTCAAATAGATTTATAATGAAAACTGTGAGAGTTCCTTATTTCTAGGGCATCATTACAAAATTTACCTTCATGGAAAAACTGAAGTGCAGTATTATTGCTTTTTCCCAAATGATCTTTTGTCACAGCAAGGCATCCAATTAGGAATTCTGTGTTGGCAGGTGAGAAGCAAACAGCCCTCTTCAGATCCACCTGTGCTTGTTTTCAAAGCAACAGCGTATTTTGTTGTTTTTTCCTTTTTTAGAACAAGACGAAAGAAAAGATTAAAAAAAAGATACAGAGAACTTGAACACAGCTCAACTAACAGAACATGATAAAACACTCATGAATATAGAAGCTGATTTAGAGTTTATAAGTATTTGGAAAGAGGTGTGAATGCAGATTACTAGAGGGAAAAAGAGTCTTGTTTCTGTGCTAGAATTGAAAGGGTGACTATTTATCTGCTTTTGGGCATTATTTTATAGAATAGAGTCTATTGAAGCAGAATACCACATTGCTACAGAAAGCAGTCATTGGTCTTGAAAGGATCACAGACCTTGTTAATGTGAGAAGGCATCCCACTCATTCACTCTTTTTGGGACTGAAGGCAGAACTGGTTAAGTACCCTTATCTAATGAAATATCTGGAGGTGGTATAGGATTGCTACTGGAGGCATTAAAACAAATGGTTGGGCCTGTGCAGGCGTAATTCAGATAAAATCAAATCTTTAAAAGCATATTTTTTGAAATATGTGGATTAGTGTGGGAATGGCAGGAGACAGAGTTATGGAAGTGATTTTGAAGGGAGACAGTTTCTCAAGTACCGAATTTATGGTAGAGGTGTATAGAAGTCTACTGATTAGGAAAATGACCATTTTGCTTGCTTTCTACTGTACTGAAGAAAACCAAGCTTTGCCTACAGCTCTTGCAAATGAACAATATTATTGCAAGAGTATTCCACATTTTTGTCTGAAGGAAATTGAGTCCAATCAGTAATCACTGAGTCATCACTCAAGTGAAAAAAAACCTGTGCAATAACATTTTTCTTAGAAAACCTACAGTTGTCCCAGAAGCATAGAGATTAGATCCAGAACCTAAGTTTAAATAATATTTGGATCTGATTATGTTTGAATAAATTCCTTCTGTTTACTTTACACAAATATGGAGGAATAAGTAGGTATCTGCCCTTTTCAGGCTCTTCCCATCATCTGTGGTATTTAGCACTGTGTATTTTAAAAAGAGTAGAAGTAAGACAATAAAAAGAAAAATACATTGGCATTGCTTTGCATTGAAGTATTTAATTGGAGATTATTTGCCACGACAGTAAATGTTCTTAAAATAAAAGTTGATGTATTTGGGTTTAAATTAGAAACTTCCAGTTAAATGTTCCTTTCCCCTTTCCTTTTTCCCTTTTTGTTTTTCCCTTTCCCCTTTCTTTTTCCTTTCTCTTCAGGTGGCAAATTGTTCCACTCATCAAAGAAACACTGAATTCTCAAATTATGCTCACTCTGGTAAGCTGTGGTAATGAGAAAAAAGTAATATCCAGAAGGAACAAGCCTTAGGTGTAAGTTGGACATTTGTATCCTGGACAAAGTCCAGGAAATGGAAAAGTCAAGCACTCCTAGCTGCAGAACTGCACAGGGCTACCTATTTTCTAGCCATATGCTTTTATGCATTTCTGTTTTCTTTCCTTAGTCTTGTAACCTTGAGGAAAAAAAATCTGTCAAGCAGATGAACTGGAAATGGAAGAATTAGGAACAGCTAACATATTTCCACAGTTCTTTTGCTTTATGCTGACTTTCCTGTGCTGATTACAGGCTTTCTGTAAATATCAGCCAGATCCTATCCTTTCTTTCTTACTGCCCGCTGCCTTCCTCCATTTTTTCTTGTTGGTCACTACCTCTTATTTCCTCTTACCTTTGTCCTCCTCTTTTAGCTGCTCTGATAAACAACGTCCATCATAACACACACACAAAACTAAAACTTGTTTAAACAAAATATGGTAGTGACTCAGTGCTTGCCAACTATGTCTGTTCTTTCAGCTTGTGTGAATGATTCTTTTTCAATAGTTTTTTGTCTTGCTTATTTATATTACATGCTTTCTGGGGCAGGGACATCCTAACTTCTCAGTTAGACTAACTTTTTGAAGTACTTAGCAGATGGCTGCCTTCTCAGTTTTTTTTTTTCTTTTTTTTTACTCTTTTTTTCTTCCCAAGGCACTTGGATAAGTGATATTATGTTCCTCTCCATGTTCAAGGCTGAACTTAAAGTATCGTTTTACTATATCTGGAGCTTCATTCAGCAAAGCAGTGAAGCAGTGACTTTAAGGCTGATTAACCCTCCTGATTACTGTAGGAATACTGATACATGTAAACTTTTTGTTCTGTTAGAATGCTTTAGTAAATTTAGGTTCCATGGTGTACATTCTTAAATTCCCCATTCTTTTCAGTGAAACTATCCTAGTCACAAAAATATTTTTAGCTATTTTGCTGCTTGGTGTTAAAAAAATGCAAAGTTATTATCACAGCTTGTAAAGAAAAGGTAATCTATAATTTTACATATAAAAACTTTCAAATTTGTGTACTATCTTTAGAACTAATTCCTTTAAAAAAAAAAATTATAAAAATAAAAAATTGCTAAATATAATGATAAAAATAAGTAGTTAGTGAAAGTAATCTATGAAAACATTATCACATGAATTATATTCTTATGCATATTATTTCCTGGTAACTAAATTTTGTATTAATAATAATTTAAAGGATAAAATTTCCTTTTTTAAGAACCAGATTGAGACAGTGAAATACATAACATCTTTGCTCTGTGAATAATGTTTGCATTCTGTGACCTTTTGACTCCCATAAATTTTCCAGTAATTTTGCTATTATGTCAAAATTCCTTCTTTATCTGAATAGGTGAAAATTTGCACATATTTTTCTATAATTGACTCCTGTATAAATGACTCTTTTTATAAATGACATCCTGTATTATCCACTGGAAGGGTTTTTGTAAACAAATATCTTCTCAGTGGTGACTTACAGAATAGTTTATTTTTTTTAAAGTATGTTTTTAAAATTATTTTAAAAATGTTCTTGAAACAGTATGGAATGCCATCTTAATTTTACTGATATGAAGTCTAGTCTAAAGAAGAAAACCATGAATTTGAAGATACTTTTGCCTTTAACAGAAGTTAGCAGAATGATGGATGCGGTTAGAATATCCAATGGAATGACTGTACATTAGTAGGAAAAATTGGGCTGGTAAAATGTGAAGCGAATTGACATGCTCTAAAGTGCAGCTATTTCTGAATCAGTTTTTAGTCTCTGTTGAATATTTCTTGAATTTTTGAATGTTTGTAAAAATTAATCAAGGTAGGATAGTAGACATTGATGGCTACAAACTGCAGTGTCCTACAGGAGAACAGGGTCATTAGTTCTTTAAGTACCTGTCTGATATGTTTGCATCACACATTATCATCAAATAGTGTTGCTGAAGCAACAGGCGGTTACATTCTTACACCACAGACCTTTCTGAACATTATCAGCATTGCTAAAGAAGCCATTTAAATAATTAAAAAGTGTTGCTTATAATCGTAAATCTCATCTGGAGAAAGAAATTTCTGATAAGGAAACTGATCAATAAATACTTGTATGCATATCAGCAACCACAGCTTCTTATGCTTTATTATGCATGAACAATTAAGGCCTTTACACAAATCCATATGTAAGCTGAAAGCTTTAATTAGCAGAATGTCACAGATCTCTGAAGAGTTCTGATCTAAATTAGTTATCAGTAGAAATGTGACTGATAAATTAGAATTGTTTAAATAGATTTAACTTGATTCTCCCAAATCTGATGTGTTGAGAAAGAAGGCAGAAAGAAAAAGGCAAACTTTGACCCACCAATCTGGCTCTCTGTGCTGCAGAGACTGCAGAAGAGCCCTAACATGTCACAGTTATAGTCACTATTAGTCTCACATAGGAGTTGAGGTGAAAACTGTATAGAATTACGTGGAAGAAGGGCAGATGAGAGCTGTAGTTCTGCGGCTGTTCCTCCAGACAAGGGAGCAGAAACAACTTTGCCCCAATTACTTGGGGATTATAAGTGCTGAGAGAGCAAGAGGAGAAACAAAAGTTAGCACATAAAAAGATTAAATTGATGAAGCCTCCTGCTTACAGTTGAGACCTGTCTTTTAGGGGGTAACACCCCAGTGTTTACAAAGTATGTGCAGAGCACACTGACAAGGAAAAAGCCATCATGGAAGATGTGACAGCATATCGTAGGTGTGTTGAGACATGGTAAACAACCGGAACTGAGGATTCTCATCTATGCAGGATCCATATGTTATTCTCCTAAAATCAACCATAAATCTGGTTTGCTGTTTGATAGGAATCACCTTCTATCAGATAAATATGGTATATAACATACAAACATTAGCATCTCACCTGTTCTACAGTATTTTCTGAAACAAAACTGGGAAAACAAATGCATCATCAACTAAATGGAACAGCAGCTTTCCTCTGTACAAAGAGAAGCATTTTCTATAGTCAGTCTGTTTTAGAATATCCTGTTCAAGCTTGAAATATATTTTACTCTGAAGCTTTAATAGTTTTGGAAACTGCTATAATCAACTACAGGCTGTTAGCTCTTAGCCTCCCAAAAGAAGACCTACAAGAGAGCTGTAGAGGGGCTTTTTACAGGGGAGTGTAGTGACTGGACAAGAAAAAATGGCTTCAAACAGAAAGAGAAGTTTAGATCAAATGTTAGGAAAAAATTCTTTACTGTGAAGGTGGTGAGACATTGGAACAGTTTGCCCAACTGTGGGTGCCCTATCCCTGGTAGTGTTCAAGGCCAGGTTGGATGGAGCTTTGAGCAACCTGGTCTAGTGGAAGGTCTCCCTCCGCCTGGTGGGGGTGGGAGCTGGAACTGCATGATTTTTAGGGCCCCTTCTAACTCAAATCATTCTGTGATGTTATGATTTTGTAAAAAATAGCTAAATAGGGCCACTATAAATGATTAATATAAATTGGAAAATAAGAACGGCAGAAAGTTGATAAAGAATCAAGAAGACACAAGGAAAACCTTACAACTTATGATATAAAGGAAGTTTTTAACTACACTTAGAACAAAAGAAATCCTAGTAATATTACTTTTCCCTTACTAGATTGAAATAATATATCATAAATAATACATATTTCCCTCTTCTATTGAATAAATATTTCTGCTCTCTATTTGAAAAAATGAAACAAACACAGTAATTTCCCAGGCTGCTGATGAAATACTTTTCACACTAACGGTAAATCAGAAGCTATAGTAGGCTGTTTTTAATGCAACAGATCTGAGCAACCTCCTGTCCCAAAGACTGAGAAATGAAAAGACTGAGAAGCTTCCTAGTTTCTTGGTGCTGATTTTTAGTACAACTTAAAACAATTAGGAAATTCCAGACAACTGAAAGACAAGGAAAAAGAAAGAAAAAAAGGGACAACTAATACAATGGTTTAATTTAAAAAGGACACGAATGTGGTGACTCCATTTGCTATATGATTCTCACGTTGATTCTGTGTAAACTAATCAAATAGTTTAAGTAGGACTGGATTTGTAGAAGCTGATAAAGCAAAATCAGTTATCTCTAATTAGCATTAGTTTATAGTAACCAGATATTACCCCAAGTAAAATTATCTCTGATGAATTTACAAGTTAGATTGTTGGAGGGATCAGTGCTGGTTTATTATTTAGCATTACTGAAAACACTTCTCATATATACAATTCAGAAACTGACTTAAAACCTAGAGGGGTTTCAGAGCAAAGTTGTAAACTGTTTTGAAAAGAGATAGCAGCATAATATAGTGCCCTGGGCATCTAGGATATCACAGAGAAGAATTAGGTGTGACAGTCACAGAGTACATGAAGAAGATATATAAGATAAATAGAGGACTGATATCACAGACAAAATATGAAAATATGAAATGTTTGGAAATAAACGGGTAGAATCAAGGCAAATTTTTACTGAGTAAATCTTTAAAGGCTTTTAACTCTCTGACTCAAAAGAGGATTCACAGAAACCCCATTACATGGAATTTGTGTGTATTTGTGTGTGTATATGTAGTAACAATCATCCAAAAATTAAAAAAAAAAAAGAAAAACAAGTGTAACAAACTTGTTCTGTGTAGGAACTGGGCAGATTGATCAATGAATTATTATTACCATGTGATGGTAAAAATATACATTAATTTGCTATATGTTAGTAGACCCATGTGATCCTACTGGATTAAGTAAATTCAGTATAAGACTACATGCATAACTATCCACCTACTGTGAGAAAGAAACAGTTCATTGGCTGTTTATGGTCTACTGGCTTAAAAGTGCATCATTATTATTAGTAGTATTTCCTAGAAATTTAAATCAGAAAGGACTGTGAAATCACTTAGGTCTAACTGTTCTCTTGCCTGGATGCTGCAGGGGATCAGACCCTTCACTAAGCCTACATTATGCTTTTTAAATCTCAAATAATCAAATATAGAATTGCAAATAATCAACAAACAGGATTTCCATATAAATTTTTAGTCAAAGATCTATGCAAATGTTTCTAGAAAATTAGGGGGTTTCAAGTGAATATAACGACACCACAAGGCACAAAAATTAACATAGCATTTTCACATGAGAAAGCTGAAAAGTTATAGTATCATGCAGGTATTTTACTTGTTTATTTGAGAATTTAATGGATTTTTTTAAAGAAAAATTCATTTGCTATTTAAGGTCAGGAAAGTATAAATATCCTTAGGTCAGAAATTTAGAAGGAAGAATCCCAACAAAGGGGAGAATAAGGGGATGTAAATGCCAGAAGAGAAGATAGGGTCACCAGCAGTAGACTATGGACAGACAATCCTGTGAGAGAGCCAGAAGGATTGAGGAAGTTACTGGCTTTTTACCCTTATGAGAAATTAGCAAATTATGGGCTCGAAATCAACTGGAATGAGACCGTATTAGTTGTCTGGATTAGTTCAAAACACTGCTTATTGGCACCATAAAGTATCCCAATGACTCCCTATTAGGAGCAGATCCTGAGATGTAAATAATTGTTAGGATTAAACCCAAGGCCAGTTGCCAGTTTTCAGCAGAGAGTCAGGGACTTCCAGGTGCAAAGTGAAGTCCTCTGAAAGACCTCTTTCGTGTGTGCTCATTCAGACCACTGGAGCAAGGATTAAATCCAGCATTCTGGTAATCATATATTTACAAGATGTATTAGAGGCAGTTTTGCACAGTTAGAATAGCCTGCCTGAAAAATGCAGATCCAATCACAGGTCATGAAAAACCTTGGTATATCTTAGTTCATCCAACAGTTGCTGCTCTGTCTCTAGTGGCTTTTCTTTCTCTTTTCGCACATATGAAGATCTTAATTTATTATAAAAGATGTCACCAATACGATGCTTTTAATTTTCCAAGATGCAATAATAATAAATAAGTTAATAATAATAATAATAAATAAGATGCAAGAAATTTACTGTAAGCTGGAAGGATATGTCCTGACTTTTGTACACTGACTTGCAAGCTTTAGAACAGATGAAAGATTAGCTGATCTCTACTATTTCTTGTCATTTGAAATGAAGTATTTCTGTAATTACCTTTAAATTGAATATGAAAAATATATCTGAGGAAAAGTGTTGCCTAATAGCCAGGATGTCTTACAGTTTAGGGATGCCGCAAATCTACACTGAATGTGCTTTTTTTGTGCAATGAAAAACCAGATTTGAATTCAATTTTGTGTTTTTACCAAAACAGCACTTTTTCATATTACCAAAGGTTATAAGTTAACCTTTTACTATTTACTGCTTTGTCTTCTAAACATGCTTGCTTGATTGCAGGCTGCTTTGTGCTGTCGCTCTAAGACAAACACTTTGAGCTTTTTTATTCCTATTGACAACAGGTTTAAACAGGTTGACATTGCTGTACTGTGATCAAAGAAGTAATCATTTTCAGAATAACAATGCACAGAACATTTGCATTAAGCACTGTGCTTTCACAGGTGCTGCACATTAAACTGAATATTGCACTTAGAGATCATTCAGAGTCAGAAATCAAGAATCGTAATGTAATTTGCTCTCTTTGACTGGCTATCAGAAAATTATACAAATGATAGTGGAAGCTGGCGTTAAAACAGTGCTGTGAGCTTGAGTCATGACATCTTTAAGTATGCCTTTCTGATTATATCTTGAAAACTAGGTAACAGTGAACTTCCTGAAGTAGAAACACTAGCAAAAGGAGCACTTTATAAACCAGAGATTGTTTAAGAGTATGGATGTCTAATTGTTTATTTCAAGCCATTGATGATGTGTTTTTTATAACTATACATATACATTCGGATAGAAGAATTCTCAAGAAGATTAAAATGAAATTAGAGTATTTGAAATGCACACAAAATGGTATGAATTAACATCACAAACTAAAAGGGGCTAGGAAGAAACATTCATAATAAGCCAAGGGAAAAAACCTCAACCACAGAGTGGAAAAAACCCCACACCCTGGAGCTAAGTGGTGCAAAAGCGATCTGGTTTTACTTTATTCAGGGGTCAACCATTCCTAATGTTTCAGTTTGCTCTCCTTTTCTAATCTCAAGTTATTTGAACAATCAGGAGACTGTTCAAATAGAATGACCTTAGAGCAAAGTGGAAGCAACTTAGCTGAGAATTGTCAGTCTCCCTGAGTGGTTAGTGGGAAGGAAGGGGCTTCTCTGGGGGCATCAGACCTAACCATTGTTTCTGAAGATTTCTAACTGTGCTGTAAGACTAGGAAGTCAAGTTAACTGCCTAAGGTTGAGAATACTTTCCTCGGGTGCCCAGACTAACGTGCTGTAATTTGAAAGGATTTGCAACTTCACTTTTATGTGTACCTCAGTGCATCCACACTTTTAGCAGATATCTGGATATGACCTTCTTTCTGATTGATGTCCCTGAAGTGTCTGAGAGACATGAACTGATGCTAAGGCCAGCTTTCCAAAGATGGAGAGTAAAAGCATGAAAGACAATCATTTTATGAAGCACTGAAGTGAAAATGACCAATCCACATCAAAGACCTTGGGATGCCAAAGAATTCAATAATTCCTGAGCTTTCCAGAGAAAAAACCTAAAGAAAAAGTCTGGGTCATTTGAACTGGAATGTCCTCTTCCAATCCGGTACCCCAAAGTGCATGAAACATGTTCGCCTTGGGGTTCCACAGCCAATATGCTCTAAATTTCCTCTCATGATAAAAAGTTGCATTTAGGCAAATGCATTAGCATAATTCAAAGAGAGAAAGTGTCACATGGGATTAGACCAATCATCAATCTATACTGGTATGGTATAGTGGCCAACAACAGATGTTTCAGAGGGAGATATGAAACCTCTGTAATAAGAAATTCTATAATGCCACGTAGGGATTTCTTTCTATCCAGGTTGTAAATTTTTGACATATACTATGAATTTCTCATAAAAAAATATAAGTAAATTAACATTTTGCCTAGTCTGAGGTAGTAGTGACATACCCTGTGAAAAGCATTACAACTTCATTCCCTTTTGTAATTTAGAAGGAGATTTTAGAAGCATTTGAATGCCACTATAAAGTAAAAATTTGCTCTATATTCCTAACAGCCTGGGACTTTTGTATGCTGGGTTAGGTGAGACTGGTGAGCAGCTTGAAACAAGCTATCTCAGAAGGTCACAGAAAGGAGTGTAAAGGGGAAATAACATGGTCTTTCCTGGGGTAATAATGACACTTCATTTCTTCAAACTAGTGCAGGAAAGAAACATAAGTTGTAACCAATATCCCTATTTACCCTTTTGAATGTCAAGCATTAGGTCTGCCTTACTGTCTCACAGCAATCTACAGAAAGAAATGATACTTGATTAGATGAAGCTATTACCCCTTTATTATAAAAACCTTAGCTGCATTATGAGAAGCAAGCAGCAATATTTTCATGTGATGGAGCTTAACTCTTCACTTTGATGGGAAATGCAGAATATTTTTACACTCTTTTTAAATTACTACATTTTAGTGTAATTTACCCCACCTTGCTGAAGTAACTATAGAGGTGAGCCAAACCTAGGAGTTCAGCAAATCTGGGATGTGTCCAAATCTGTAAATAGTTGGAGGACATTTTCCCTGCCTTACATTGAAGAAGAGGTAGAGACTAAAAATGGTTCTGATTTGCTTAAAATTACAGCTATTGGAATATTTGATTCAAATATATGTAAGCAGTGAAATTCTTTACAGTCCTTATTAACCTTCAAATGATTAAGCAGAATAATATGCCTCTAACTTACTGTATGTGTTAAGTTTACTAGTAAAAATTATATAAATCCTTAGAGACATGAATCTACATTCAGGAGTTTTTGGAGCTGCTGCCAAAATGAAAAAAAACCCCATCATTTTTCTAAATGAGAAGCATAAGTAAAAATGTTCAGTTCTTGCTTTCCATGTTACACAGAGAAAGATTTCACATACACATCAGGAAAAAACAGAAGGTCTGTTCCTGCAGAAGCTTATGGGAAACCTGAAGAGCACATGATCAATATATTTGCTATAACACTGTTCCCTGGATTGGATTTTGCATCCTTGACTAGCACCATATACATATTGCATCAAAGAGAACTCAGAATCAGAAGGTAACACATTTTAGTATAGCTTCACTGCAAGACTTTTCTATTTTATACAAGGGCACATGTGATCCACTAAAATTCCTAGCTATAGTTTGCCCTCTGAAATGAGATACTTCCTTCCAAAAGCATGGAAAAGAGGGACACTGGTGACCTCTAATTAGTCTCATTTTTATATAACTCTTTGACACTACTGGTCTTATTAGTAGAGAAAAACCTTTAAGAGATGATTGGTTGTGTATAATCTTTAAAGCGTGATGCTGGAATTGTGATTCACCGCATTTGAAAATGTTTACAAATCCATTGTCCTTCAAGCTTGTACAAATTCCCTTCTGATTTGCAGCTTAAGACAGAGTATGTATTACACACTGGTTTCTAATTGTACTTCTTGAATTGCTTTTGATGTGCAGGGACACAAAATAAGTGCAGATTAAGCTACTCTGGTTTTCTTCCATTCAATCTTAATTACCCTACTGACTTGTACATTTCCCAGTTGTTAAATAAGCTTGGCTTATGGCAGATATTACAACTTTGTTATGCAGATGTTTTGTGTGGCATGGAACCTTGTTGGTATAAAAAAGGGGAAATAAAATCATGTGTATAAACAGTAAGGAATGTAAAAGTTTGTCTGAGGAACTTCAGCACGCCTTCTACTGGTAATTATAATTTACAAAGTTTAAACAGAGATAGAACAGGAAAAGGTCCACTAATTTCTAATTTGGGTCTCAATGACAGAATCACAGAATAGTTAGGATTGGAAAGGACCTCTGGAGATCATCTAGTTCAACCCCCCTAACAAGGCAGAGTCACCTAAAGCAGGTTACACATGTGGGCTTTGAGTGTCTCCAGAGAGGAAGGCTCCATGACCTCCCTTGGCAGCCTGTTCCACTGCTCTGCCACTCTCTGTATAAAGAAGTTCTTCCTCATGTTGAGGTGGAACTTGTGTTTTAGTTTATGGCCATTGCTCCTTGTCCTGTTGCTTGGCACCACTGAAAAAAGTCTGGCACCCTTCTCTTGACACCCTCCTTTGAGATATTTATATGTATTGATGAGATCCCCTCTCAGTCTTCTCTGGACTAAACAGGCCCTATGTCTCTCTTCATGAGAGAGATGCTCCAGATCCTTCATCATCTTTGTGGCCTCTGCTGGACTCTCTCCAGTAGCTCCTTGTCTTTCTTGAACTGTGGAAACCAGAACTGAACACAGTACTTCAGATGTGGCCTTATTAGGGCTGAGTAGAGAGGGAGGATCACCTTGAGGCCCTCTAATATATTTGGAAATGGATAAAATACTGCCAAAATACCTATTGTGTATTATGAGGTCTTTAAAGGATGAGAGACCATCCCGTACAAAGAAAAGTCAGCAACAAGTTCATATGAATGTATCAAAGTATATAGTGATAAATGTTAATTTAAAATCTTAATTATTAATAAGAAATAGGAAAGTTTGTATGATAAGTTTCAGAAAGTCTAATGGTAATGAATTTCCTTATGACTTATCGATAATTTCTAATAAGTGAAAACCCTGTTTATTTTAAAGTATAATTTCAGTGTTCTCTGTATGTACTGAATATTTTGTTTATGAAGAATAATTTAATATAGTAGATTTTGCTGTTGGAGAGGACAGTTAAGTTCAAAATTTGTTTCACCTGACTTGTAAAAGGGGAGAAACATAAGTGATAAAAACGACATCCATAACATATACATGGATATTTTTTCTGCTGGGTATTTTACAACACATATGTAATCTCTAAACATATTTTAAAGTGGTATTCCCTGGTAAACTTAAATTCTTTTCTTTTTCATGGTCTCCACAGAGTCCACTAAAGCTACTGTTTTAACTCTAAGGGAAATTACAGGCTATTGAAGAGTACAAACAGAATATTACAGTATTAAAAAGATATAAAGCTTCTGAGTATGTAATAAAGACAAGAAGTTACATTCAGTACTTAATATTGTTAGCTGAATTACTTTGTTTTATTAGCCAAAATATACATGAAGATGTTACAAAAGTTGTTTGATGTAATATCTGTTCATTTACATGTGTGTCTGCACATGCATATGCATACTTATGTATGTAACAAGTCCTTTTGTTCTCTCCATGTCCTTTTATGATCTTCTCTTTGTTTTCATCTTTCTAATTAAGAACAAAATGTTTAGTTTTTCTGGAATTCGTATTTGCTGTTACTGAAGCCTGCCTTGAGTCTAGCGTGTAGACCTGGGTGAAACAGATGGAAAAAGCACCATACTGCTCTGGAAATTATATCTGCTGGCAACTGCTTATTGTGTCCCAGGAGGTCTGATACAAGTCTCTCCAGAAGCTGGGAAAGATTTTCTGCCATGGTTCAGGGTGAGGACAGAAAACAAATAATTTGATTCTGTGGAAAAATTCTTATGAGGAGAGATAGACCAAAGCATGATTGCTAAATAGTGAGAGTGGACTGAGTTTACTGTACTGAATGATTTTTCCCCAGCTTTCTCTTTTTTCGCACACAAGGCCGTATGACCTACACCCAAGCCTTGTCTGAAGAACTGAAGAAAAACCTCTGCTGCCTTCCAGGAATATAGCAACAAATGTCAGATCTAATGACAGACCATCACTTTCTATAGTCAATGAAAAAGGGAACTGATTTTTATGGCACATATGTTCTGTCTCCCATGTAGGACAGGAGGGTTGGGTGAGAAAAGGCACTCCACCTATAGCTGCTCAGTGAAAAGAAACAACTGAAGTTACATTAGATTTGGGGCTTTTTTGTGAAAAAAGGATTCATCCTTTCTCCTTTTTCTGAACATTCAGTTGGTGTTTATTCTCCCAGAGTATCAATCAAAACAAGGTTATAGACAGCTTTTAAGAAAAGTGTAGTCCATGTAAAATGAAAACAATAAAAATGAAAACAATGTAAAATGAAAACAAAAAAAAGGAGACAGGGGAAAACAAACAAAAGAAAAAATACAGTATGTTGTACTTCTCTCATTTGCAAGACTGGAGAAAACCTGTAATTAACAATGGTAGCTACACTGTTGCATGATGGAGGTTATTTTCTCTGTTTTCAGATTTGCACGTCCTCTTCTTGCACTTCATAGGTCTCATTATCTATAGACGAATGTACATGGTTGAAAGGCTTACAGAACCTGTCCAATAAAAGTATAAAAACATAGGAGAATTTGAAATCACAGAGCAGTAAAGAGGAGACACCTTATAAAAGAGCAAAACTACCCTAAAGTACTGAGCTTTTTACTCGTAAGGAGTTTGCCTTGACTATAAAAACTTTTAAGCAAAAAATATTTGTTATTATTATGTTCTTAGTGGTTTTTAAAAGATCATTTAAACAACAAATAACTTTTTGAAAAATATTTTCATTAAACTGACAGTGGTACGAAAAGTGGCCATCATGTTTAAGCAGTATTACTCTAGGAACTTTTGCTCAGAGAGAAAATTTATTTTTTCTATTACATTGCACAGTGCTCATAGGATATCTTGTATTCCTAAGTTCAGTAGCTCCTGGATCAGCAGAAAATTAATAACTCCCGAATTCAACAGCAGCTTTTCACCAGCTCATGACAATTACCTAAGGGTGGCCAATTGACTCTACCTCTTCCTTCAGGACCAATAAATCAGCCAAGATAGAACCTCTTTGCACTTTGAACATACAGAGGCCTGACAAAGGGTGCAACTACACAGAGGGTGGTAGTGGTGAAATAAGTCTGCTCCAACGGAGTAGCTCTAGATGTGTCACAATCCTGCAAAGCATCTTGATCAAAGATCTTGATTGCCTGGTCATGGCTGGATGGACAGACTCTTCGTGACCCTTCCAGAAGTGTTTAGCCTAGCCATCTGTTTCTAATTCAAGACTTGTTATCCAGAGTTAACTTCCAAAAAAATGTGGATAATAAACGAAATAGATTAAACTTGTTCTGCTAACCTGTGTTTGCACAAAATACAGAGGATGATACTAGTGCCTCTACAAACAAAATACTGAAGGGTTGTTTGTTTTGGATTTTCTTTTCAGAGAAAAAGGAGTTATTGCAGTGATCTCGTCTGATAGACTATGAATTTTTTATTCCCTTTCATTCATAAACTGCTCATTAGGAAAGGCCAATGATTTTGTGCTGTCTCTTATGCTAAATAAAGACAAAATGAATTATCTTCTTTACTGAAAGCTTCTGTATTGTCTGCCTCTCTTCCGGTAAGCCAATATACTCAGTAGCAGAAAGCTGATTTTTCCCCAAGCACTGTGGCCTGTGTATTCAAACATGACAGCTCTTTGCAGTGTTTAGTCACCTAAATAATCATGTTTCACTCTTCAGAAGTACTTAACATTCCTAACTGATGGAAGTGGCAGAAACTCCATCACCTTAAAAAATGTTTTGTATTTAGTCAAATGTACATATAGTAAGCATGCGTGCCCTGTTGACCTAATTCATATTTATATATTTATAAATATGTACAAATATATATACACACACACATTTATATTAAAATGCCATTTATAAATTTTTAATCTTAGTTTTGGAACACAATATATAAAAAAATCATGAGGGAAAACAGATCTAAGTTCTGTAGCTTTTTTTTTTTCTGTGAAAATCAGAGTGATATTTGGTCAGACAATCCATCTGTTGTGATGGATTGTTTCTTTATGTGGCAATGCTGGCTGATATCACCACATTTGGCATTTTTGCAACTGGGGAATTAAGTCCCCACTGTGCAGTGGTCTTTTTCAGTACTCTGCTGTGACATTTAGATTATTGAAGACTATTTAAGGGATGCTAGAAGCCTCGGGAACCCAAACTTTAATGCATGCTATAAGGAGTCCTTGCTGTAGTTTTACCTTTGTCAGCACACGCCAAGAGTTAGAAAAATCTTATATATGGCTCAGGAGCAGTTCTGAGTACAGTAGCTTTGGAATCAGGAAAGTGATTGAAGAGTATATCCTTCATCCCACAGTTCTTGCCTGATATCTCCTATCCTCCAAGATTTCTTTCTTCCTGTGTAAAATATTCATAAAATATTGGGCAAGAAACTTTTGCTGTGAGAATGTATAGAAATTCAGAAATGCATAATGCACAACTGAGTAATATATCCCCATATACAATCTTTAAGAATTGTAGGCATGTAGTAAGTGTGTGCTAATTGAAATATGGAGGCACTAAACACCTACTGAGAACACTTAATTTTTTAAAACATTACTATGGTAGCAATGTGTGCCTTGTAATTCTAGATAATATGTTTCTGGTTACCAGTTTGCTTCCAAGCTCTATAATGTAAGAACAAATGCAAATATAAGCCTCTATCTATTCTTACGGTCATATGTCATCCTAGCCAATTGGGCAATAAAACAGCAGGACCAGGCTGCTGTTAAATAATACAAAATGTGATGCATGAAAATGGAGGTAAATATGTGCTCATGTAAGTTATGCCTATTCCATATTGGTCTGCTTTGCATTTCTGAGGGAAAAAATATTTAATGAATAGAATAAGCATTTAATATGTCAGCACTCTCTGCGACATTTCACATTTATGAACAGTTGCTCTGTGTCTTCAAGAATTAACTAAAACATTTGCCAGATTAGTGGCTTTAAAATGGACATTGTGGATGACACTGATAAATCAAGCAGAACATGACAAAAGTCAGAGCTATCACAGAGTTTGCCAATATTGTTGTATATATGTGTAAATACATATACATGCACATGCACACATGAAAAGCTATATAAGCCTGTCATTTTAAAGATATCGTGGGGGCAACTTTCCTAAATTTCAGCATCATAGTACCTACTAATAAGTCTAAAAAGAATTTTAGTGTATTATAAAGTAGAATTTTTCATGCATATCTGAATATAATATCAGAACTAGAGACCTCAATATTCTTCAGAGATAGAATCATCGTCTTCAATCTCTTTATCATCATATACTAAAAAGCAGTGGTATTTTCTAAGAAAATGGCATTATGTAGAATGTTTTGCATAACAAATTATTAAGAGGAAGGAAGCCTGTTTTTCCTATTTCTTGTATGAAAGCAAGTCCATTCCTCTAACTTGCACTAATTCTTTTTTACATGGTTCACAAGGAAAGGACATGATAGTTGTTAAGCTTCTGTCCTTCCTTCCTTCTGGAAAAAAATATACAATGTTCCCTGAAATTTTCAGAAAAATCCAGGCTCATGTACATAATATCTGATTCATTTGTATACTCTTATAGTATACAGGAGTAGCTCAGCTGTGTTCTTGCACAACAAAATCTCAGTTATCACAGGTCACAATTCAAAGCACAGGGAACAAGAAAGTTACAAAGTTCTCTGTAAGGAAGTGCAGGTGGGTTTTTTCTGCTTGCTTTTCTTTTTTTTTTTTGTAAAGAAGCAGAATGTCTGCTCATACAGGGACGGGTATCAAGATTGCAAATACAAATCCTATCTTTCAGTTGCATCAGTGCAGGCATGAGGCAGGCATGCAATAGTCAATCTGATGCTCCATTTATTGTAAGTACACACAAGAACAAGCCCTGGTTTCTGAGTTTCTGACAATCTTTTATATACTGTCTTTCACTTTGACTTTTTTTTGGGGGGGAGGGAGAAATTTACCTATAGGAGAAGTATTATTAAAAATCTTTACAAGTATCTATTAACTCTCTTCTGCAGATTAAGGAAACTCACTGCTTTACAGATCTAATGACAGGGTCATCCATGAAGACTGAAAATTCTCACTTAAATAAAATACATTAAAAATTACATTGCATCTTTTCAGCATGGAATAAACTGGAGACATTTGAACACTGTTTGAGACATAAATGAAAAGGAAGTTGGTGTAGGAGTGTGGGGGCATACATTCCTGTATATGTGTGTATATCTGCTGAAAAAAAGTAATGATATTCCTAGTTTTGGAATACATGTGTGCCTTGATGTGGTGTTCCCTGAGTCCCCCAAAGAGTGGGCTCACTCCTGGCCCACTGGTTTCTCTTACAAGACAACCCTGGCACTACTTGTATCCCATGATGAGCTGGTTCAGCTTGCCAGGCTTGCAGGAAACTATTATCTTTTTACGCTTTTCTCTCAGTTTGTTTAGGGAGCTCTGTTGGATTATAGAAGAGCTAGGCAACTCCAAAACTGGCAGAAGGGAAGAAGATAGACCACAGACCACAAAGTGGCATGAAGGAACCTCACCATCTTGTTAGACCATACCTTGCCATCTACCTCACATAGCTCCAGAAGCTTTATCAAAGTGCTTAAAAACCTTCTTTTTGTTGAGATATTCTAATTCTGTCTCCGGGGTCCTGCACCGTGAGTAAAATCTTTGTCACTGACTTCAGTGAGGATAGGCACCTGGAGATACTAGTGTGCTTAGAGGGGTGTCTGAGCTTGTGGTGTCTGAACTTGTGTTGTGTGAAGGCTAAAGTGGATGTACTGCGTTAAAATGTTTTAGCAACATGCAGAATCAAGGACTTGGAAATAATGGCACTCTAGATCTTCTACGTGGAAGGGCTGACCTTTGTATTCTCAAAGGTCGCAGTACTACCATAGGTACGTGCAGTGGATAAATGAGATAAATGCAAATAGATGGTCTTCAGAGCTCAGCTCAGCCTGATTTCAGTTCCATCGCTTTCCAGATTTTCTTATCTGAAGGTGGAAAATGTTTACATCCAGAAACAGCCTTTATACAGAGATATGTTTTGTCCGGTGCTTGTTTTCCATGTAGCAAAATTATTTAGTGAATCAATTTGAGTTTGAAGCCTGAAGAAGCATAGCACAAGAGATATATTGTTTCATCTTAGTATTCTGTGCAATGTCTGAAGTTAGCAAGAGCTCAGAAGACTTGAACTTCTGAACCTATTTCTAACAGGAGCCAATTGCCATCATTCTTGCAGCAAAGAAAAGCAAAGATGCAACCTTTGTACTCAAACAAGAATAAAGACACAGGTGGAGATAAGAGCAGTAAGGTCAAAGAATTAAAACAAAACCAAAGGGAAATGGAAGGAAAGCAAGTTTGAAATTCTGGTTGCTGTTCTTCTGTGTGCTCTTCCATTTTACAGCTAGCCTTATCCCCTGTGATTTGCTTCCCTCACTTAGGCATGCCAGTACTACTCCGAACACCAAGTGTAGAACATCACAAGATGAGCGTAATGAGAACTGTGCCAGTGTGTCACTTCTGTCTCTGCCAAAATAGAGGTTAAAATCTGCTTTCAGACTGCTCACTCGAGACTGAATAGCTTTTCTGTCCTGCCTCAGAACTGTGTGACACCAGGAATGCCAAGCACGGCTAAGAAGCTTGGCTTCGGTGCTGCCATTGTTTTCCTGCTTGTTTGCGTGCTTCCTGTGGTGGCCCAGCTGCTCACCATGTTGTGGGCATTCCTGCAGGGCTCCTGTAGGTAGAGAATAGCCCTTGAGAAGCATTAAATCCTTGAGAATGCTTCACCATGAGGCTGTAACTGTCAGGACGCATGGGCTTTTGCAGAGATTGATCTGTAAATGTCTCGTGCTGATTATTCTTTTTAGCAAGTAATTAAGAATTTGAAAAAGTCTGAAAAAATAATTAAAAGTCCCTCAAATGTTACATTCCTCTACAAGAACAGTTAAACAAAACTAGCTAGGGAGCCGCTTGTATTGGGTTTACGTGGCAAGGTTTTGGTACTGGGAGTACTACAGGGCTGGCTTCTTTGAGAAGCTGACAGGAGTTTCCCCATGTCCAACAGAGCCAATGTCAGCTGGCTTCAAGATGGACCCACTGCTGGCCAAGGCCAAGTCCATCAGCAATGGTCATAACACCTCTCAGATAACAAAGTTAAGAAGGGGAAAAGAACCTGTACATTTGGCAGATGGAGAAAGGAGTAAGAATATGAGAGAGAAACAGCCCTGCAGACACCAGGGTCAGTGAAGAAGGAGGTGAAGGAGGTGCTCCAGGACAGAGATTCCCCTGCAGCACCATGGTGCAGACCATGGTGAGGCAGGCTGTCCCCCTGCAGCCCATGGAAGTCCATAGCGGAGCAGATATCCACCTGTATCCAGCCATGCCAGAGCAGGTGGATGTCTGAAGGAGGCTGTGATCCTGTGGGAAGTCCACACTGGATTGTATTCTGGGCAGGACCTCTGCACCTGTCGAGAGAGGAGCCCACAGTGTAGCAGGTTTGCTGACCCCATGGAAGAGACCCAAACTGGAGCTTTTTGTGAAGAACTGCAGCCTGTGGGAATGACTTGCTTTGCAGAAGTTGGTGGAGGACTGTCTCCTGTGGGAGGGACCTCACAGTGGAGCGGGGGAAGAGTGTGAGTCCTCTTCCCTCTGAGGAGGAAGGAATGGCTGAGACAACGTGTAGTGAACTGACTACATCCCCGTTCCCAGTTCCCTGGTGCTTCTTCAGGGGAATTTGTTATTTACAATGTTTGTCTTCAGAGCAATCACTACATGTAGGGAAACCCTGTTTCCTGAGCATTAGCCAGACATTGCTTGCTCAAGGGAAGTAGACAACAAATCTTTCATTTTCCTTTGTTTGCACACATGACCTTTGATTTCACGTTATTAAACTGACTTTATCTTAACCCACAAGATTTTTAATTTTATTTTCTCCCCCCACCTATCCTGCTGAGGAGGGGAGTGATAGAGTGACTTGATGAGCACTGGTGCCACAACAGTGCCCAAACCCAAAGCAAACTGTGTGTTTTAACTGGTCTCTTAGGTCTAAATAATCACTAAAAAAATTGCAGAGTGCTGTGGCTCGACTTCTAAGAGGGAAAAATAAAACTCTGAAAGTACCGAACAGTGTTTTCTTTAGTCATATTATGAAAAAAAGTCTAAGTGCTTGAGTGGGCAGAATTATCATTGAGAATGAGCTGCACTGTTGGCCAGTTTGTACTGTACGTTTAAATGAGTATTCAATGTTTTCCATGTTGATAAAAGACAGTTTGTATTAAGGTCAAGTCTTGCATTTGATCCACTTTTTGGAGCTTATTTGAGTTAGCTTGCACTATGTATATTATACTGATTATCTAATGAAAGTATCCTTTTTCAGCTCCATAATACTTCCATTTTCTCTTTGTTGATTTTTCATGACTGATTAACACAACCCTCAGAAAATTCTGCCACTGCAGAACATCTTATTCTGTAAAGTGAATTTTCTTGATCAAGTGCTTTTGTATCCTTGTAACTCTTTAGTTAGATTATTAAATTATACCATTCTTCTTCAACTTCCATATGACATAGAAAAGCCACATGAGATGCTTCACAATATTGCCTATTGGATGTGCTTGAAGCTTGATATCATTTTACATAAATTCATCACATTATTTTTAGAAAATTGCTTCTGTGTTATATATAGCTTTTTATGGAGCTGTATCTTATAGCCAGTTCACTATTAAAAACAAAAATGTAAAACTGAATTGTCCACTTAAACTGAAATCCTATTTTATGAAGTATAGGTAATTTCTTTTATATGGTGGTATTGGCAGAATGAGTCATCCTTCTAAGAATATAGCAAAATTGTGCTGTGGTTAACTGACTGTAAGCTGCTTTCTGAATGTTTTGCCTCTTACATCTTCACCTCTGGTCTGAAAAGAATATTGCAGATGTCTAGAGTTTTAATCTACAATTCTCCCAACTGTGCCTACCTATTATACACCTGCCACCCCACAGTAAGATCAAAAAGCATTTCCTAAATCAAAATCTGGAATGCAAACACCTTACACTGTATTAGACAGGGCGACAACAGGTCAAACTGAGCAACCAGTAACACTCAGTGAAAATTAGTTCAAATTCAAAAGTCAGTTTTAAAAGGACTGTTTTTGTGAGCCTCTTCTAGTCTCTTCAAAGATACATTCAAACACTTGAGCTTCTGTAGTGTGCCTGTTCAAACAGTGGAGGCTTACTTCAAACATAGACCCTGAAATAGAATTTGAAATTGTGTATTTTATTGCTCATGCAGAGCTCAAGTGATATGGTTTCTGCAACCTGAATGGAGGGTTTATGTAATTACCACTCCAATGTACAATAGATGGGGAAGAAATAATCAGATATCGAGGTGTACTGGAAATAAAATCTGTTTATATACTCAGACTCTACAATATAGGCTCTGTTCTAGAACCCACACAGGTCACATTTGAATACTTTTTTCCAGTTCAAGTTTCCTAGCAAGGCTGTTCCCATATTATATAAGCTACAAGGAGCTGACACAAGTAACCATAATTTCCTTGAATACCAGGGATGGCAGAAGCATTTATTTAGGTCTTCTCTCTTAATTTTCACCATCAAAATGGAATGTTTAGTACCTTAAGCTTTCTATCACACAGAAAAGTATGGTAATCAGCAAAAGAAATTATGAGGTTTCTTTTTTCAGATAAAAAGCGCTATCAGCGGAAACTGTAGCCAAATGGATTGTTCATTCAAATGCAAAATTATGATCATTCTGTCCGTATCGTTTTGTTTTTAACGCTCACTCTGATCAGCACTGTAAAAAAAATTTGATCGAAAAATTCTTATTGAACATAACTGAGCCTCTTGATATTCTCTCTATTCAGCATATAAGCTTGATTTTTATTTTGACTTTTATTCTGAAACACCTTATGAAACTAAACTTCATTAGTTTGTTGTGGAAATTCAACATTATTTAACAGAGAAATTTTTGTGATAGGTGGGTGTTTGTGGTAAGTTTTCAGATAGTGCAAGAAGAGAAAGAAGAACAGTTTCCTTAAATAAATACACTGGGATTACGACTTCCTTCTAATTAGTCTAACAAAAATAGTAGTGAGTGAACTTCTGAGGTCTATCCCAGAAGTCTTAGATAAATGAGAATTCCACTGATTCTGCATGTAGACAAGAGTTCAGGGTAGAATCCTGAAACAAGTTATATGCCTTTAATCATGAAAGAAGCCCCAAAGGAGATAGTTTAAAGCAAGACAGCAAAGAAGTCTATACCAAGAGCACGAATTATTTTTGGGACACAGACTAGGACTATAACAAATCATAAGAATAATTTCTTTACTATCTCACAGCGTATTATTATAATATAATGTGTATATCTTTGTCTTCATTTGATAGACTTCACCATCACTGAGCCCTAGAGTTCTACTGTAAGGACTTTGACAGATTTAAAACGTCTCTTACCTCATCCTTTTTCTCTGAATTCTGGCAATGTAGATGCAGATGCATATTTCCTACACAAAGAACACTTAAAGAGAATCCTGTTGTCCAAACAGAGATTTTGTTTACAGTGTTTGAATTTAAATCAGTGAAATACACTCAGTTATTGGTATAGTCTTTTCCACTAAATAAAGCCTTGAATCACATTATTTCATTTTCCTTCTGCACTTTTCTTCTAAAATGATTTAATATATACATGTCTTTTTAGTCAGAACAAGGATTCATCAAAATGTTTTGGTCTAACTTTCATACCTCTATCTCACTTATGGTTGCATTGGTACAATTAGTACAATACAATTCATATTAGAAGATCACTCTTTTCCTCCCAAACAAAACAGATACAAAGAAACAGAAAGACAGAAATAGTCTTTTAATGATACAAACAGACCAACTTTTCTGTTCCTACACTTGACAATTTGGTACCTCTAAAGAAGGAAGCACCTAAACACTTGACAGTAAAAGCGAAATGTCCATCTATACTTTGAGTATCTGTTATCAGTAGCAATACCCAGAAAAAGAAGACAGTACATACCAGTAAGGTGCTAGCACTGGAAGAAATAAGCAACAAATTATAAATAAGCTGTATATAAAAGTAATACGATGTATAACTTGATCCAATAACAGTAAAAAATGTACCATCATAGACAGAGAAAAGGATATGAAAGAGCTCTCTATTCCACGTAATCTGTGGAAGAATCAGAATGTCATTTTTTAAGGACAAATTTTATGTAATGGTTCCAACCCTTCTATTCCATTTCACAGTGCACTGGGCCCGGCTGGGATGGAGTTAACTCCTTTCATAGCAGTCCATATGGTGCTGTGATTTACATTTGGGTCTAAAACAGACTTGATAACATACCAGTGTTTTGGTTATTGCTGAACAGTGCTGGCACAGCATCAAGGCTTTTTCTCTTCTTCTCTGAAGAGACTGGGCTGCGAGTGGAAAAGAGGTCAGTGGGGGACACAGCTGGGACAGCTGCCCCCAACTGACCAAAGCGATATCCCATACCATAAAATGCCGCACTCAGCAAGAGAAGCCGCCGAAAAAGAGAAGGAAAGGAGAGGATGCTTGTGGCTACGGTGTTTATCTTCCAAAGTACCTGTTACACATGTTGAGGTCCTGCTTTTCAGGAAATGGCCCGATACTTGCCTGCCAATGGGAGGCAGCGAATGAATTCATCTTTTTGTTTTCCTTATTAAATTATCTTGATCTAGATCCATGAGTCTTATCTTCCTTTTATTTTTTCTGCATCCCTCAGGAAACTGAGCAAGAGGATGGATGGGTTTGGCTGCTGGCTAGGATCAACCCACCACACAAAAGAACGTAATTTTGTATTAAAAAAGTCCAGTCTGCCCATCTTGGTCAATAGGTAATTCATTAATATTAATATTCAAGACTGCATGAATAACTCTGTTTTCTTTAATGTCCCAGTGTCTGCATAAAATTTGATGCAAGTCAGTGGGACACTAAATTAGTCTGAAATACAAAAAGAAGTGAATAGCAGAATGAAGTTTTGTGACAATTATTTCAGCCATATGCTATGAAGAATTGTATGTTTTCCGTACTAATTTTTTCAACTCTTTTCTGTGTTAAAAATTAGTTGCTTCCTGTGGAAGCATCAAGTTGTGTCTGCCAACAAGAACAGAGTAACCCGTGAGTTGAAACAGATATTTGATGAGTTTTTCCTCAATCTTATTTTATTGCATGACATTGGCAGTTGAAAAATCTATAAAAAGCTGCCAGTTTTGCAATTACTTGATATAAATAAACTATTTCAAGGAATCAGGTTTAGAATCTGAAATCTCTAAAGGAATATGTTACAGGTAAAGTGTGATGGAAGTCAGATAACATATATTTATGAAGGGAGGACATTTTCTTCTCCAGCTCTAGCCTTATAAAAGAGTTAAGCATCTGTTATAAGCTGATTATATGGGTTTTTCTTGTCCATAGTGAAACATAACCAACTCTAAAAAGGGATTAATCTCACTTGTCTATAATGGAAGTCTTTAAATGGGATGAATCAGATTTTGGATCTGTCTCTCATTGGACTGCAAAGGAACCTTGGGCAATATGTTTGGATAAGTTGCTTAAACCGTTAAAGCGAAGTGAGATGGATCCTAGCCTACAAAAATAAAAGGCTTATTGATTTCTGACACACCCGGAAGACAGCAACTATCTGAACAAATTGGAGTTTCTTTTTACTTATGAGTTCTGTGCTTGTGGTCTGGTTCTGATCTCTGCAGTTGGGCGTTAGAACATCCACTGACTTTTCTAAGATCAAGTTACCCGATTTCCCCAATTTCCAGTCAGCAAATGGAAAGCTGGACAGGAAATTATTCGTAAAAGAACATTATTAACCTAATATAAGGTAGTTTGTAGGACACTGTGATACCTACTTACACCTGGGTCAGGGATGAAGGGTGGTTCTGAACAGTTAAACAGTATATAAGAAAAAAGGAGAGAGTCTGGCTCCGACTGGAAACATTTTACCCTCTGGAACCCTGAAAGTGCAGCTAAATCATGCATTTAAAGACAAAAACACCTCAAAACTTAAATGAAAAATAATGTCACTTTAATAAATGTATACATTTGTTTTAAATATAGGAGCATCAATGGATATTTAGAGAGGATCTGTTTTCCTTCCTCATGAAGAATCAAAGAAACACCCAACATTTCAATTTGAAATAGAAGTCAATGTATCAGGATTTTTTTTTATTATGTTCTATGAAGCTATGAATAACAATAGCCTATGAAAATACAAATTATAAAATTGGGACACAACATTTTTATAATATCCCAGCACCTTAATATTTCTACAAGCAGCAGTGAACTAAATCACACAACCCAGATGTCAGTTGGGAAAATATCATTGCTGTTTTAGTGAGAAGTCTGCATTTTCCTGAGGAAATTCCATGGCTCTTCTAGGTTAGATCAAACATGATCTGACTTCAATTCTGTATTTATCTACAGAAGTATTTTTGCAAGATTAAAAGTTGTTTCAGTTTTTCTTCTGTCTGTCTATGTCTATGTTTTCTTTGTTAATTATTAATCAAAAAGAAAAATGCTGCTACTCTATTAAGTTATCATCACTCCTAATTTCCTCTAACCAATAGTTTTAGAATGATTTTGTTTTGACTATAGTGTTGCTGAGACCCTATGAATCTCCATTTATTATGTTGTTGTTGTGGAAATCTCTTTCATTCCAATATTTCATCAATTAATTGGACTGATTTGAGTGGTTAAAGGTATCAGAGTAGGGAAAAAGAAGAAACATGTCATAACAGTGAGATTTCTTGTCTTATGAACTAGTATACCAGTTATGAAAAATTCACTACTGGAGTTTAAAACTTTTTGAGAACTAATGTTGTCATGATACTGATGTTTTAGAGCTATCCAAACATTTAACCCTTTGATGTGGCAAAAGTTTATGTGAGTGTTCAGTGACTTCAGATTTACTAGACCTTGTAAATAATATTTACTCTTGGAAATTTTAATAAACGACAAAAGAAGTAGTGAGTTTTCCATTTGGACTACGAGGAACAGGTCATAATATACAGGAAACAAGGTCCACATGGAGAAATACTGAAGTATTCACTTTTGGAGGAGAGAATTCTTTCTGACTTGTGTTGCCTGCTTTGTGCACTCAGTCCCCATTAACTCTGAAATGAGCTGTTGCAGTATCATTGCCATTGAAACATGCATTACGGGGGACTAATTTGGTGGCTGACATATATTACTTGTTCCAGTCTCATGAAAATTAAAGTTTTATGAAAAGTGATGTTTAGAACTTTTGCATATAAGGCCAGTTTAACTGAACAAAGTTTGCAAACCAAGGCAAAGAATTGTGGGCAAGTATTACAGGGGAACTATCCTGGTCACCTCAGGAATCACAGTCACAAGGCTGACAAAGAAAAAACCGGTAAGAACAATGTTATTTAGGTGTCAGGCTGAGTTTGTCCATAGGTAAGAGAGAAGGAAAAATATAATCTTAATGAAAAAATTAAATTTATCTATTTTCTACTACAGAAATTGAATTTCCACTTTAAATCTAATGCACTAATGGACCAATTGAATTTCCCCAATACTTTTAGATCAAAGGCTTTAAAGCAAAAAGAAACCTGAAACCTTCTTGGGTTTTTTTGTTTTGTTTTGGGTTTGTTTCCTTTTTTCTTTGGTGATAATATTTCCTCAGGAATTTCTAAGGATGGAAACGGAAAACTAGAAGTAATCAAAGACATCAAACTTCACACAGCAATTCCCAAATAACGTTTTTGTTTCATTCATACATAGAAGGAAAAGCCAAAGGAGTGGTACTTTTAATAAGAATACTCTATTCTAAGTCTCTTTTATCAATATTAGTCTACAGATTAATTTCTTAAATTATTTTGTTTGCATAAGATCCCAGGAAGTACAGGTATGGCATAAGAGGCAATCGCTGGACTACAGAGGATATATGTTCTGGCTTTTTACAGCAGTTCTGACTTTCCTAAAATTTATTTTATCTTATTTGAAATCCAGAATGGCAAGCAAAACCAGTGATTGTCCATGTACTCAAGCAGATAGTCAAAATACTTTGCAAATGACTATTTAGCACATTAACTGACAGAATGGAGTAGTTATTACTTCCTACCTTAAATATAGATGAATGTCAAGATTTACCATTTTCGACCTTGGTAGCTGAACTGTTTTGTATGTCACATAACACTAAGTCTACCTGTATGTCTGAATTCCTCTTCTCTGTGTTCCTATCTTGTGACAATTTTGTGTGAGTACATAGTTGATAAACCTGATCATCTTTCAGTATTTCTTGAGACTTCTCCCGTCAGTTCTAACATTAAAGAAATCTCAGGAGCAGAAGAGATTACCTTTTAGTCAAACACTAAAATGATAGCTTTCTGATTATGTTGATTTTCTCATTGGCTTCATTTAAATAATTTCATTATGCTTCAGTTTCTATACATACCATCACAATGAGATATAACTATTTTCTAAAATTTTATAAAGATGCAAAATGCTTTATTCATGTGCATGACAGTTATTACGGAGACAACTTGCAACTGTCATACCAGGAGGATAACAAAGGGAACCAAACTATGCCTCCTCAGTTTGGCATGTTGTTGTTAGCTTGGCAACATAATAGTTATCCTATTCTAACTCCTGTTCATGAAAATCAATGGGAAGATCTGTACCTGGTGCATCTTTTTCTTTCAAACTTCCTCATGTCAACGAACTTCACAGACTAGTCCTTACATGGCGCTGAGGACACAGTAACACAGCAGCAGAGAGGCAATGCAGGTAATATTTGATGACACAATACCTCTGTTTTGATACACATCAGGTTAATCACAGAAATCATCATGAAGTCACAGAACAGTTTGTGTTGGACATATATGTTTGGTTTTTTTTGCTAGAAGATTTATTATTATTGTAATTGGACTAAAAATAATGCTTGTTTTATTTTTACTAGACTGGGTTTTTTGAGTATAACGAATAATTTCTTAACTCCATATATATGATGTGGTCACTTTTGCTTGTAACAAAATATTGCATACACCAGAAGGAGTATGAAGAGATCATCTGGGGCAATGCCCCAGCCAGAGTAGACCCAGTGTAGCTCAGGTTGCTCAGGGATACTTAGTCAAGATAAGAGTATCTCCAAGGGTGGACATCCACATCTCAGTAGTCAGTCTGTTCTATATTGGACTACCTTGGTTGTGAAATTCTTTTTCCTGGTATCTAAGTAGAATTTCTTTTTGAGGCAACTTATGTTGGTTGTCGTCATTCTGTCACTATGAATCTCAGTGAAGAGCCTGAATCCACATTTTCCAGAGCACCTTTTACATAATTAGAAATGACAAGTTAGCTGCTTTGCTTAGCCTTCTTTTCTGTAGACTGAACAAGCTGAGATCTTTTAGTATGTCCTTGCACATCAAGTCCTTGCACTGGTGCTCCAGCTCACCAGTCATCTTTGTTCATACAATCACGAAATATGCCCCATTGGAAGGGACCCACAAGGATCCTCGAGTCCAGCCCTTAAACCTGCACAGACCAAGAGTCACACCATGTGCCCAAGAGTATCATCCAAATGCTTCTTGTACTCTGTCAGGCTTGGTGCTGTGACCACTTCCTTGGGGCCCTTGTTCCAGGAACCTTTTTCTAACAGCCAACCTAAACTTCCCCTGACACAACTTCAGGCCATTCCCTTGGGTCCAGTCACTGGTCACCACAGAGAAGAAATCAGTACCTGCCCCTTTTCTTCCCCTCACAAGGAAGTTGTAGTCTACAGTGAGGTGTCCCCTCAGTCTCCTCTTCTCCAAGTTAAACAGACCAATTGACCTCAGCTTCTCTTTGTACTACTTCCCCTCCAGGCCCTTCACCATCTTTGAGATGCTCTCTAATAGCTTAATATCTTTAATATCTTTCTAATATCTTAATATCTTTCTTATGTTGTGGTGGTTTTGCTTATATTGTTGCTTGCCTCTGGGCTCATTCCAGGACATCAGTTTCTTTCTTGTACTCTGGAGACCAAAAATGAACACGGTAGTCCAGGTGCAATTTCATGAGTACTAAAGAGAGATGAAGAATGGCTAGAGCATAGCTCTAGCCAATACAGCCCAAGATGCAAGTGACTGTCTTTGCCACAGTGATGTGCTTCTTACACGTTTGACTTCTTCATCAGGAATGCTGGACTTCACATTTCCTTTTCTTGACCCACCTGAGGTTTCTGGCAGCCTATTTTTCCAGTCTGCCAAGGTTCACCTCAGTGGTAGCCCCACCCTCCGCTCTATGGACCAATCCCACCCCAGTTTGCTGTCATCCATGACCTTGCTGAGAGGGCATGCCATTCCATCATTCGGACCATTAATAAAGATGTTAAACCTCACCAGTCTCTGAATCAATGCTTGAGGAGTGCCACTAATATTTAGTCATCAGTTGGACTTTATGTCAGAGATAAGATGATACGATGATGATGATATGACTCATTGAACTGTTGCTATCAGAAGGAACCCATTCAGGGAGGCTATGATCATGGTGTGTGCTTTTGAAAGCAAAAGGACAAAATAGGTGATGAAAGTCACTCTGAACTTTTAAGTAAAACAACTCCTCAAGCTTTAAACAGGATTCTTGTGAAGGTCTTTATCTGATCATTGTCTATCAAACTGCGATATTTTTAAACCCCATTTGATCTATGTCATTGTATTAAAACTAGGAAAAATAGGAGGTTATATAGTCCTATGCTAAAGTTTAATAAGAAGAATCTGATTTGTTTTGTGAGGCTTGCTAAATGATTAATTTCTGTTATTTTAAACTCAAAAAATATTAGCTGAGCATAGGGGTTTTTTGTGTTATGTCTGCTGAGAAGAGCTCTGCCATCTGCCAATGAAATTATTCTGTTGTTTAAGGCATTGTGATTGCATTATGCCCATTGTTAATTTTGTAACAGTTGCATCGTATTCAATAGCAAATTTAATCTTAAAGCCTTGGCAGTACCATGCCCAACTACCTCTGAGATCTATTCTATAACCTTTGGACAAAATAGTTGCTGCAACCTGCAGCTGAAACCCACTTGTTTCTCTTTTGAGTGACAGATAAACCATATGAAAACTCACATACTAGTTCTGATCAAAGCCACAGACACAGAATTGAAATAGAAAGGATTTCAACATTTATTTTCTATTAGAACTGAGTTTTCAGCAATCAGATGTGATGCCATTATCCTAGATAGTGTAAAAAATGCAAAGCAAAAGCTTTGTTTCTCACCAAAGCAGTAATAGTTGGCAAAAAGTGTGATCTATGTGACAATTCCTTTTCTATCTAATCAGGCTACTAGTTCCACAGCCAAGTATCTCAGTGTTCTGTTGCCAAAGAGATGCAAGCAGTTCTACCATCACTTCTCCAGGTCAGTTCTGAATTACTTGACAAAAACTAACAAAATGACAAATTAATTGAGACATCTTTCCGTTATTGCAGCCCTATATTGTTTAGGAACCAGGTGCTCTCTTTCTACAAGTGACATCACTTGACAACCAGAAACATAAGCTACAACAGAACTCTAAGTGTCCAAAAGGAGTTCTTAAACCTCTGCTGCTATTTATTTCTTTCCAAACATCTAGAATATTAAAGGAGGTTCAAGTAAAAACTAGGATCATTTTGGTCTCAGCAAGTGGGAAATCTGAGCTGCTGCATGATTGGGCCTGTGTTTAAGGACCTTTAAGAACAAAACTGGTAGTTATCTAGACAGAAAGAATATTAAAAGACTAAAGCAGACTTTAATTACCAGAATTTTTAAGTATGACATATAAGTAATGCATATAACAGTCACAGTTCTGAGGATAAGAAGATATGTGATTTCTTTAAATCGGGGAGCATGCACCAGAGTGCAGCACTTCATTCACTTGAACAGCTTTTTAGAACCACAGGAGAAGGGTTGGACATAGATCTCATTCTAATTTATGATAGACAGAACTGGTTATTTGCACTTAATTGGCAATAATGTTAATTACAAATCTCTACACCCAGCACAGCCTGAATTTGGCATATAAACATATTGCATATAGTTAGTGCAACCACTGGAAAGTTTAATCCTTCTTTTAGTTTATGTGATATATATATTGCAGCATGAGTGCTTTCTTCCTCTCTAATCCCAAATTTTCTTTTGGAAAACAGCTACCTGATATAAAAGCAATTAATCACAGTTTATGTGGAAGTTCTTTTTGCATTGCAAAGGTATTATTCTACATTTCAGGACACAAACTTTAATTACCAAAATTAACAATGGTAATAAAAATCTAGCAGTTATTAACTACGTTGTATTTTTAAAATGTGTGTCTAAAAATCCTCTTGTGAACAAAACAGTAACAGTGCAGTAAAGATTACCTAATTCCCCATTTCAAGTTTATTACTTCAATAACTCTAAGTTATACAAAATGACAATGTATTCAATCAAGTATAAAGATTTTTGTTTGTTATTCCGTTGCTTTTTTTTTGATTCAGCAATTTAAGAAAGTGGCAATTTATTTTGTTTATAAAATACTATTTTCATCCATACTCAAAAGTGCCCTTTAATTATTTTATTATGAAAATGATTTTGGAGGGCCTAACGCGCTTCATATTGGCTACTCTTGCACATAGGCTTTTAATGTCTCTCCAAAATCCTTCAGAGAGTTATGTTTTGGCAACTATGCTAGTAATAATTACTCAGCAATTAAAATCCTCATACTTCCTTATTACCTCAACCAGCCCCTCTCTCCCAACAGTGAATGAGCTATAAAGGGAGGTTCCACATTGATAAGCAAGCTAGAGCCTTCACATCACCTCAGACAAACTGCTTAATTTGCTTATAGAATATGGGGATAAAGGGGCCTACAGTGAGTCAAGGAGAAAAAACTGCAGGAAAAAAATGTTAATTACAGTTGCATAAGTGAGGACAATCGCTAATGAGTTTGGAATAGTGGGAGGAATGGCTTAAAACGCTGGGAGGAATGGCTTAAAAAGCGGTTTACATCTTGAATCTAGTCCTTTCTGTCTTACGTTTTGTGCTGTTGTTTATCATCCTATTTGAAGTTTAATATCCAGCACAGAGGATATAGCATTGTTTTCTAGTGAAAATATTAAGATCTACCAAGCTTTTAGTATTTGCTGCAAATTATTAATACTGAGGGAAATATTTTCCATTGAAATTAATTACTGTCTTTCTTCTATTATTCTGCAGAAGCATCTGAAAACCTTAGCTGAAATAAAAGTCTAGTTATGCTTGATGACCTATATTTGCTGCCTTAATACTTTGCAGTCTAAATTTGAATAACACAAACAAAAAAAGGTGTACGGTTAATCTAAATATAAGAACCAAGAGACAGGAAGATTAAGGTACTCGTACCAGTGTGGGATTTGGGTGAAGAGGGTGGATCCTGACCGTGTGACCAAATTCAGAATAATGTCATGGAAACTACCACAGGGAATCTACCATAGGAAAGCTAACCTCTTGCCAGCTGTAAAGACTCTGGCCATGAGCTAAGCTGGGCCATTAATGTGTAAAATGCATGTATGTACGTGCATGTGTGTGTAAGGGTGGAGGGGTCTGAAAGTTGTTGACAACTCTTTCCAGACAAAGATACATTTGAATTTAATAAAGTCTTTGCAAATTCAACACAGACTAGTTGGGAAGGAAAATTACTTAGACTTTTTAAGAGATTGCTGGAAAAGAAGAAAGGTAAAAAATGAGCAGTTGAACCCCCAGTGTCTTCTGAAAGCATTAGGGAATTCTGAAAATAGTTGTTCACAAACTAATTGTTGTGACAACTTCCTAATCCCTAAGAGGTCATCTCTGGTTTCCATTTTTTCTCAAAGAATTTTCAGTGACTCCAAAGTAGTGCATCAGGGTGAACTGGACCTACATGTATGACATACGTGACAGTGTTTCAGACTTGACAAAGTCATATATTCAGCATAATTACAGCAAATAGCCTTTTAAGTCAAGTTTGAAGAAATTAATCATTTCAGATGTTGACTGATGAGGACATTTTCTATTATCTGTCAATGATTTATGAAGACAGCTCCTGGGTAACAAGATAACATTTGAATGAACGCAAAGTATGTTATATGGCAGGATTACTATTCTTTTAATTTCTTATATCATTCTTCTTATCTATTTTTGTATATACAAGATACCACAGCAGCACAAATCCTTCACATTGCCTAATCCTTTTTTATATTATCCTTAATCTGCTAATTAACAACAGCTGTGGTAATGATCTTCAAAAGTGGATTCCCATCTATATGGGTTACTCTGAGGCCAGTAACTCATTCATCATAAGGCAAACAACTGCAGCTTTGAGCAGGCATTAGTCCTATTAGGGCTAAAAGGAAAAGACGTGATGTTGTATCAAGCTAAAAAAAAAAGTAAGTTTGACTTATCCCAGTGTAAAATCCTCTGTGTGGCCCTTTTTTTTTAGTGTCTGTCTTTGAATGAGTTTGCTAATAGGAAGCAGCGTGAAAAAGTAATTCTCATTTACTGATCCAGTTTGCTGCTTGGATGACTTTGGTTCTTTATTGGATGTCTATTGTTCGATTTCAGATTACGCCCTCAGTGTTGAATACGTGAAACACAGAAATGTGTTTCAAGCTTGATTTGACTTTAGTGATTCTAACACCAACTAGATTTAATTTTCCTATCATATGCTTTCTGTAGTGGTGTTCCTTCTCTCCAGTTTACCAGATCTCACTCCTTTAAGTCAACTGAAAACCTTTCTTCTCCATTATTCAAAGAAAATTAAGTAGGTTTTGGAGAGGAAGACTTTTGTTTTGTTCTTGGTAATGCATCAGATAGGCTCAGATTTTGAAATAAAGTAAATATCTTAAAAAATCTGTGTTCAAGTCCTGGATATAGCTTTGAGACTGTAGTGTAAACTTCTGAAACTCTCTTAACTTCTAGGTCATGCTCCTGTATGTGGAAAACGAAAATGTCATTAATCAAATGGACAAAGTTTATGAAGAGAAATACAGTTCCAAAGTATGAAGCAGTTAGAAACTGGGATCAGCAGTGGTTTGGGCAGTACTATCTAACAATTTATTAGTTCATAGGCTGTTCACTGGAGGATGGTGACAAACCCAGCTTCTGGTGGATTTCACACTTCTTTTGCTTTTTCGACCAAATGTCATATTTACAAGCATGCCAGTTCTTACTTGTGAATAACTTTCAGTTCTATGAAATTCTTTAGAAAATGAAAGATATGATACAATCTTCTTCTAAGACACGGAATAAGCAGATGAGCAATTATGCAAAATGTCTGCAAATTGTCTTTCAAAAGTTTTATATGTATTGGTGATAACCAATATAAGATAGAGTACTGTGAACCAGCAAAGCGACTGGATGTCAGAATTTAATATTTTTTCTTTCAGAAGTCATCATCTGGTGTTTTGGGATTGGTTTGTTTGTTTGTTTGTTTGGTCATCTGTCTGCTTGGACTGCACTGCAGGCTGGCAAATGTAGGAAGTAGAAACAAGTGTTACCACTTTGTTCTTTGAAGACGTTCATCCAATGATCTCCTCACAGCACTGCTGGTGTCTTATTTTTAAACTTCTGAAGTTGTGTGGGAGGCCAATCTGAACCCTTTTCCCTACCTCCGATGAAATGCACCACTAGCACCAGCCACGAAGAGTGGTGGATGGGAGGGATGAGAAGGGGTGAAGTGGGTGGGACTTCTAGAAGAGGCAGAAAAGTTGGCCTAAACTTTATTTTTGTCTGCTTTTAAGATGTTGCCTTCAGAAGCCTTTCTGTCAGAAATCATTTGTCTCAGATCTACAATTTTTCACTTTTTGAGTGAATACAATAATAAACAATTTTATATTCTGACATTTATCCCAGTAATATGGTTCCTTCATAACTGAAAACTTCCAACAGTGTCTTCACTCTCTCATTTTTCATAGAATTAGTTGACTGTGATTCTGTATAATTAATACACTTCAAGATCCTTGGAAATGAAACATTTCTACAATGTGTTCCTTAAACGTTCTGTTGCCAAGCGTAATTTTGTTCTGACTATCCCAACTGCTGCAAAAAAAAGCATTTCTATTGAAAGATACATTAAAAATTCTGAAGTGTTTTATTTCTTTCTGCTTTGCCAATTATGCAATATTCAGTTCTGGGAATATAATGCTCTTGAATCAGAGATAGGTGTTCTACTCCAAAAATGCTAATTTTACAATAGTAGATTTTTGTGTGGCTACATTTAATCCTTAGAGATGACACAGAAGCTAAGAATTAAAGTTTTTATTATGGTTGAGAGATCGTGTCAAAAGTCACATGTGACCTGAGTTCCCTAGATAGAAGAGGGAAAATTTATCACATGATTGGCTTTCAGGATTTAGAAAATGATAAACTGCACATCAATAAATATAGATTCAATATAGAGAGTGAAGGTTAAGTTCTTGTCCATTTTCATTAACTTTTAAATTTGTAGCTATCATTACCCGCTCCATGTGAAGAAGAAATTGCTGTAATGTAACTGAAACCAGTGTTTTCCTCTATGATTGGATCCTCTGTGTGTTTATAAAGCAAAATATTATATGATGGGTAAGTCCCAAGAAAGGCAATCTGTCATTGGTAACGAAACCTGCTAGTGGTAATCTCTTTGGTGATGGATCATTGTCATTCCTTCATTGATATGAATAAAAAGAGGTTGTCTTTGGTTATTGTTGTTCCATATGTAACTTGGAACTTGAAATGTTGGTCAACATTCTCCGAAAGAAAGTATTTATTCTGATGAATCTGTATTTTCAGTGAGTTTTATTTTTTCCTTTTGTGTTTGCAAATAGTGGATTTATTTAGGTCTTCTCAGTACTTCATCTGCTAAAGCGATGTCTTGCTCTTGGCTATTTTTAATTCTTTCCTTTGATACAAAGCTAGTGAATACTTTCATCTCTTTGTGTGTAAGATCACACACATATTTAATGAGGATGCAACGAAGCCCCAGCTATGATTAAAAAGTGTCCCATATCATCAAACTGTCTTGTCCCCACATGATTTCCAAATTATAGTTATAATACATAGCAAATTCAGCTGCATTGGTGAATCATGGAATATATGTCAGCATTTTGATTTATTAAATTCTAAACCACAGTACACTTCAACACTGACTCCAAATGCCATTTAAGTATTAGATTGTCTGTTGTACCTAAGCAGAGTTCAGAGTACTTTTAAATTACCACAGAACTTTCATTTGTTGATATGGTCCAATGCTTCAGTGTTTCTTGGTGGAAAACAGCACAATTTGGAGCCCACTTACAGAAAAGAGGATACATATTTGTATATCAATAATATTATGTTCAAACTATATATGGCCTTGCAATGCCTAAAAGGCAATAGTGTCTCCTAGTATCAAGTGCTTTTCAATACTTATGCTTATACTTTATAATCCCATAGAATTTCAAATTAAAATAAAAATCTATTTTATAATTTAAAAAAATTAGACTTGACAGGGAGGAGGAGAAAACCATATCCAGGCACCACTGAGGCTAATACTTTCCATTTAGTTGATTTTAGTCAGATCTACTAAAACTCAGGAAAAGCATAGATTAGTTGTAAGAAATAAGTAGTTCACACCATTAAAGAGACAAAATATTAGTACTTTTTCTAAAGAACTGGAAAAAAATTTACCCTGAAGGGAACATTACAGATTAAAGAAGGAAAGAGACTTCAAGGCTGTACTGGATCTGGCTGGGAAAGAGTTAGCTTTCGTCGTAGCAGCCCATATGGTGCTGTGCTCTTCATTTTTGGATAAAACAGTGTTGATAACACAACAGTGTTTTGGCTACTTCTGAGCAGTGCTTGCGCAGCATCAAGGCTTTCTCTCAAAACCTCTCCCCAAAGGCCAGTAGGTTGGGGGTGGGAAAGAGATTTGGAGGAGAGAAGCTGGAACAGCTGACCCCAACTGATCAAAGAGATATCCCATATACCATATGACTTCATACTTGTCAGTTAATGATGGGCAAAAGGAGAGGGAGGCAGGGAGCATTCATATTTAAAGCATTTATGTTCCCAAACAACTGCTATGAGTGTTGAGGACCTGCTTTTCAGGAAGTGTCTGGGCATCTCCCTGCTGATGGGAAGTAGTGAATGAGTTCCTCTTCATGCTTTTCATCCATATGTATTTTTTGCTGCAACTCAACCCACGAGCTTTTCCATCTTATTTTCTCCCCCTGTCCTGTTGAGGAGGAGGGGTGAAAGACCAACTAAGTGGGAGTCTGGCAGCCAGAGAAGATAAACCTACCATAAGGGCATGTATCTTTCAGGTTTTTTGAGTTTCTTTGTTATTTTTTTTGCAGTGATAGTGATAGTAAAAGAAATTTGTATGGTATGAGTGTGGTTTGGATTGGTGAGCTTAAATAAAATGAACCAGATTTCCAAATTTTTGACATGTACCTTTTGTTCCTTGCAAATCAATGCTATTATACCTTGTGAAACTATCCCTAATTCTGTTAATTTAAGGACTATCTGCTCCAGGTCATAAAAGAAATTGTGATTTACAAGGTTAACTGACTAATTGGCTTGGTTCAGACAGGAATGTCAATCCTCATTTTGCTTCTAAAGACATTAAATGAAATGCTAAGGTACTTAATTCAGATCCACAAAATTTCTCATTTATTCAACTAAGTCTCCAAAGTGGCATATTGTCTGTCTTCATTTCACACCCTTTGCATTTGGATTATGTAACATGAGGAGTGGATATCTGCAGTGCTTCTCTTTCCCTCTCCTATGCTCTGTGTCCCACTAATATTTGTTTTCCTCTTTCAGAAGAGAGAAATCAGAAGGAATTGCTTCTGATATTCCACATGTAATGGCACAATTGTGTCCGTGATATTGCCAAAAGGACAATAATTTAACCCAAGAGATATTGACATTTTCCAGTTGCTGGAATGACTAACAGCTAGAAGTGCTTTCGATGTATACAAAGAACAGGAGTATGCACTTTGAAGCTCCCAGTACAGGGCTTCAGAGTGCCACTAGAACTTGCTTGCTGTGAAACAGGACCCCCAGGGACTTTTCAGCAGAGCTGCCCCCCAGCACAGTCAGATGCCAGGCTGTAATGCTTCTCAGTTATTCAGTCCCAGGTACAGAACTTCCCTTTACCTTTCTTGAACCTCTTGAACTAGGCTATTGCTGGCCTAGTCTTTTAGCCTGTTAAGGTTCCCCTGTATGATGGCTCTTTCTTCTGACATATCGAAGTGTATTTGTTTTACATGGTAAGGTTTTGGTAGTCAGGAGAGTGCCACAGGGGTGGCTTTTCTGGCAAGACAACAGAAGCTGTCCCCGTGTAGTCAGAGCTAGTTCCAGCTGGCTCCAAGACTGACCCACTACTGGCCAAAGCTGAGCTGGGCAACTACAATGATAGCTCTATGAGAATGTATTTTAAGAAAGACTGAAAATGCTGTGCAGCTGCTGCAATAGGGGAGTGAAAAAGTGTGCGAGAAAGAACGCTACAGCCATCAAGGTCAGTGAAGAAGGAGGGGGACAAGGTGCTCCAGGTGTTGGAGCAAAGATTTCCCTGTAGCACATGGAGAAAACTGCAGTAACACAGATTGTCACCCTGCAGCCTGTGTAGGACCTCACCCTGATGTAGGTGCACCTGTCCTGAAGGAAGCTATAATCCAGGGAGCTGGAATAGGGTCTGGGCAGGAGCTGTGGCCCATGAGTAATTATGCTGGAGCACTCTGTTCCTGAAGATCTGTACTCCATGAAAAGGATCCACATTAGAGCAATTATTGAAGTACTGAAGCCACTGGGAAGGACCCATGTTGGAGAAGTTAATGAAAGGCTGTAGCCCATGGAGGGACCCTGCACTGGAGCAGAGGTAGAGTGTGAGGAGGATGGAATTGCAGAGCTGAAAGGCAACCCCCCTTTCTATAACACCCTATGCCACTCAAGAGGAGAATGTAGAAGAGTTAGGAATGATGAAGCTGAGCCTGGGAAGAAGGGACGGGTAGGGAAAAGATATTTTCAGTTTTGTTTTTATTTCTCACTGTCCTGCTGTTACAATTATTATTGACACTAAATTAAATTTATTTCTTCAAGTTGAATCTGTTTTGTCTGTGACAGTAATTGCTAAATAATCTCCCAGCTCTTATCCTGAATCACAAGCTTTTTGTTGTATTTTCTCCCCATCCTGCTGATGGAAGTGGACTGATGGAGTGGGTTTATTGACACCAGGTGGCCAGCCCAAGATCAACCCCTTGCATGATCTCTCTTCTCAGTATGTGTTCATCTGCAAGCTTGGTGAGAGTGAATTCAGTCCCAGTGTTTATTTGGCACTGAACAGCACTAGACCCAGCATTGACGTGCAAGAAACTTCTCTTGTGATTTGCTGTCAAGTTTAGACTTTGAGGCTTGAACCACTAACTTTTGAGCTTGGTAGCTTAGATTGTTTTCCACACACTCTATAGGTCATGTTTCCAGTCCAGATCATTCTTACCACACTCAAATTCTCTGCTACTTTTATGTATGGAAAACGACCAGTCAATTCAAGACTCAGATTTATTTAATTAAATTACTCTGGAAATTTCTCACTAGACGGTCAGAAAACCTGAAATTGAATACTCAGCTTAAAAGGATGACTGCTATTGAAATATGTGACTTTTCTTCTAAAATATAACATCGTTATATTACAGTTTTCATTTAATTAATGGAGCACCTACAGAGTACTATATGAATCCACCAATAGCAAACTCATTGATATACCAAAGTTTTGGAAAAAGGTCATGTATTTCTATTACATGTCATCATTTTGTTACTTTTGAGAAATTGTTGCAGGAACCTGAGTCACCTGGGCCTCTAGGAGGCAACTGTGGTGTAATGAGCTTTTGTCAGAAGACCAAAGGTCTTCTATCTATACAGGTTTCACCTCACTCAGTCACTTTCTAAATAACTTAAACAATTACAGCAAATTTTATCTGCCATAATAATAAACAAAAATTCCATAGACTCAGAACTACTTTTGTTAAATCATTTGTGTATGATCTCATGTTAACCTTTTACATTCAATTGACTGCAGTCCTAAAGATCAAAAACTGTTTTGTTTTCCTAGAAAATAAATAATAATATTTTGTCTTGCACTTGGTTTTACTGCCTTGTTTTAAGTTACAATGAAATTAGTATGGTCTGCTTTGTATCTTAAATTTAATTGTGACTGTATAGTTTCTTTGACACAAGTATATAACAAGTTTCTGGAAGATAGACACCTAGATAACAGAGTCAGAAGTCTTAAGGTTACTCAGCATATTTACAAAGAATATAAAGTCCTGATTCCCTAAACACAAGAGAGTGCCACAGCTGATGACATTTTTCTTGCCTTCATCCCTGATGGTATTGTAGATCCTGATCCAAAGACTTTCTCTTTAAACTCTTTTCAGGGTTGTGTCTCGTTATTTTCTCATTCACTGCTCCAACATATGCGCAAGGCCTTTTGTACTCCTTCTCTCTGACCTTTATTGGTTGTTTTGCTAAAAGCCAGTACTCAAAACAGTGACTGACCAAATCCACAGCCTTTCTAATTACACTTGGAATTTCATTTTTGACAGTGAGTTTGTATCTGTGATTTGAGAGCCCCTTTTTCTTATATTTTAGCAAAAAAATAACATTCTTGTATTACCAGTGCTTTTAATGCAATACATTCTGTATAGAAATTTAGTCTTTTGATACCTATGGGCATTTACCACAGTTTTCATATAGTAATTATTCCCTTTTGTGGCTTTTCCAAAAAGAAAAACTGCTGGAGAAGAAAGGGCTGCTGGAGGAATGATTATCTGGAATCATGTATCTGCAGCTCAACTTATGACCCTTGCAGCTGCCAAGTACCAGCTGAAGTACAAAACATCAGGCAAGAAATGTAAGTTAGATTGTGATACATGCTGGGAACAGACAGACTGGTCTCCTAGTGCATCTAAATGATGGTTGCTGAGGATCTACTCATGCAGAATAATCTGACTGTTTCTGAGGAAAGAGTGGTTCTCAATAGTTTGACGTGAGTATCTGTGTATGTAGATAAATTCCAGCTAGGGTCTCTGAGAAGCTGTGTCATTCTTTTTAGTGTTGAATGAGGATCCAAGCAAAATAGGTTGAAAAATGTAAGAGGTTACATTAGGTATTTACATGGTCCTTTACATATACCCTTAAAAACTGGTGTTAATTGTGTTTGCTAGTATATTGCATAACCCTCATATACCTTTTAGGAGTTGTCGTCTTAGTTATCCTTCATATAACACCTACCGCTGCTGAACTTGAACATTTACTGTACTAGCTCATGGAAAACAAAAACAGAAAATGGAAAGCTAGGAATGCAAATACAGAGCAAGTGGCATCATCTCTTCAGATATTAAAAAATTTTACCCAGTCCAAATCAAACTCATTATTACTTTCAGTATGATAGAAGCATAGTACACATGCACAAAAATATATACGTGTTCTATCTGTGACTAGTTTCACTCTTGATGCCCATAAGTTTTTTAGCTTTCTCTCTATATTTGGTGCTTAATCAGCTAGAAATACACAAAAGAATAGTCCATGAGAGAAGCTAGACTTGAAAGCGAACTATTAGCTAGGTACACATGAAATCCACTGGAATGTAGGAAAAGCAATGTTCCCATGCTTGGAGTTCAGCCCTGTAAAAGCAGCAAATGTTGAGATAACAGTTAGAAAATAGGAACATATGGTTCTTCTTGTAGTTTTGCTTTTGTTTTCAGAGTAGATATCTGATAGCTGGTATAATGATTAGTATTGGTAAATGGAAAAAAGTCAAGTTAAGAAATTACAGACTGCTTTTCAGAAAATTAGTTTGGATGACGGAAACATGTAAATGTATTTAGAAGCAAGATGGTGACTTTGTAGTTCAATGACCTGAATTGTTCTTCTGACCACTTGCCAAGAAAATAATAATATTATTGCCAGGTCCCAAATGGCTTTGCAGTAACAATGTTAGAGTGAAACTATTAGTGAAATTACTATGTCAGAAAGGCATCGCACAAGCTAAGGACAGTCTGTGGCACAAGACCTGAAACTGCCTTGTGATCTGTCTTGGCAATTCTGCCATATTTTCAAGTTATTTGTTTCAACTACAAGTTCTGAGCAATTGCAACATTGCAGACAAATACTGACATCAATGTGCACAGCCTAAAAGAACTGGAAAACCAGGAGGAAATTGCAGACACTTTTGTCTTCTTAGCTGAGCTGCCATAGTGCCTGCTGAACTCCAGATCTAGCAAGGGGACATTAGTTTTCAGCATATCTGCATCTACTTTACTCCCAGTTTACACTCTTACAATATATTTTCATGTTTTCTTATAACACTAGAGGTCAAGGTAGGCTAAAGAAACATGGAGATGAAATGGGATTCTCTGTTGTGGGTAAGAGTAACTCCATGCACTGGGACATGCTGCGGACTGGGCCAGTTGGCAAGTAGCTTTGCAGTAAAAGGCCTGAGAGTCCTAGTGGTCAAGTTGTACTTGGGCCAGCAATGTGTGCTTGCAGCAATGACTGACAGTGTCTTGGGCTTCAATAGTAAGACCACTGCCAGCAGGTTGAGGGAGATGACACTATGCTCTGCTTAGCTCTGGTGAGGCCATATCCGGAGTGCTGGATCCAGTTCCGGACTCCCCAGTACAAGAGGGCAGCCTAATTTAGCTGTTCCCTCTCTGCTTTAGCTGATCTCTCTTGGGCAGCGGTATCAGGATAATATATAATAAAATAGGTGATCTCAAGTGATGCCTTTGAACCTCAACCATCCTGATTCCGTGATGCTATGTTGGAAGTAGAATAAAAGAAAATGGAAAATCCAGGAAGTCCTGCTATAAGTGAAACACCAAAAAAAAGAGACTGTGTAGAGAATCTGCAGACATATTAGGGAACTGTGTTTTGTGTCAAATGCATAGAGAGGGAAGTGGAAATCTGTTACAGAAATGAATAAGAATGGATGAAAGGGAATACAGGGGTCTAGGACAGAGGACGGAGGAAGAGAATGGAGAATACAGGGAATTTAGCCTGAAGAGACTGGGGGAGAACATGCAGTTTTAAGCAAGGGGAAATGAGGTGTGCAGAGTGTTTTTCTACTCTTAAAACCAGGGGGCATATTGGTGTTTTGTATGGTCCAGCAGAAGAATGTGAAGAATCTCTGCAGTTTTTGCTTTCAGTCTCAGAAAGGGAATGATATGGGTGAGCCATTTGAGTATCAGAACATTAGCTAACTCAGCCTTACTGACCCATCCTACATAGAGAAGGATCATGATAAGGAGGAGAACGAGTTTGGGGTTTGCAGGATTGGCAGTTTGAAGGCAGCAGGCTTCATTCACAGTTAAAGAGCTATTGAATGCCAGGCAAGTAAAGCATGGGATATAGGCAACATACACAGGAACAGCCCAGATGGATTAGCAGGTGGTGTGGGCACAGCACAAGGAAAAGATGGGGAGAATACTGATAGAAGGAAAAAATATGACCAGATTCAGTAAAAGTCATCTGAATTCCAGTTCAAGCTGCTAAATTGAAGAAAGCAGAATCAGAAATCCATATGGGAATTTGTTGTTAATCTAGGAACACTTGCCAAGACCTGATTTAATACATAGCAAGGAGTAGATGAGACAAGATTCAATGGTTTGGCTTATCAAAAATCTTGATGACTGCTTAGGTTTGGTCTAGACTTAGAAAACCCTTCAATCTGCTCTGTGTGAATTTAGGACAGTTGCTTCCCAGAGCTGCCATGTAATGAAGGATATATGATTTTAGGATAGGCACAGGCCAAGAAGATCCTATACCACCTCCTATACAGAGTTAGTAAGTAGTAGTGCACAATATGTTTTTAATCTAAACACTGGTCTAACACCTTTAGAAAATGAAATATAGATTAAATGAATTATAGATTATAAGCCTGTTAATACTGTGCAGTCAAGAAATGCTGAAAGTGTTTTAGATAGCCTGCCCCAGCCTCCCCAAATTAAAAATCACCACTTCTTGCCGGCCATGCAAGAAGAGAAAAGAAAGACAAAAGAGAGAACTTTTCAATAAGAAGCTGAAGTCATCACGACTTGTTTCCTGAGGGATGAATATTCTGCCAGCTGTGCTGTGGACAAATCATACTCTGCTGATTCATGTGAGTAGCCTTTTTAAAGTTAACACTCATCTAGTTCCATTTAAGAAAATTTTCATCCGAGTCAGGACTTAATTCCACAAGCAGCACCATTTTTGGCTCTTTGGATGACATAATGAAGATGTATACAGGAATATATTGTTTTCTTGTTGGTGGCAATCTTGAGTTTTATTGCATCTGTTATTTATATCTTGTATTTTTCTCTATTTCTATTATAACTCAGATAATTCTGTGCTATATAAAGGTAAGAACTTCCAGTCAGGAAGAGCACTGTTAGTGTAGCTACCAACAGTATATTTTGATATTTCATTGGATCAGGAGTGTCCCATATTTTTGTTTTATATTTAGGGAATTTAAAATATAATTTTTGTGCTTCTTTTTGTTTCCCCCCTTATATATATATATATATATATATAGATCACAGTGTTTAAATACATAATCTAATTTTCTAAACTTATTAATGTCTAGCAAACCATGATGGTGCGAACCTTTCACCTTAAGGTGTAAAACTGCTTGGGAAAAATACTCTTCTGTGGGGTATTATCATATATAATGTGGTACTGGTCTGTGTGTGTGCTGCTATCCCATACCTCTCAGTGAAGGACATGGCATAGATAGTGGGCTTTCAACTGTTTTCAGATTGTGAAAAATATCACAGACTTTTTTAGTTTTATAAGCTTATTTTTGGTATCACCATCTTATTTTAGTTTGCCTAAAATATCTTTGATGCTGGTTAGATTCTTATAAAATAAATGTAAGTGTTAACTACAGATTATTCTTAGCTATTTGTTGAATGCTTAGCATTGGCTGAGCATTCACAGACTGTGTCTTGAAGACCATGATTGTAACATGATCTTTAAAATAATATGTTAATATCAGTCTAAATACATGCAATTTTTCATACCCATTTCTAAGGAGGATATCAAGCATAGTCCTATGGCTGGCTGGCTGTAGGCACAATGATAATTTTACCCTTTAAATTCAAGCTACTTAAAATCAAAAATGTGTCTACATCCCCTCTCTCATGAAGCAAGGCATCTGCTCAGAAACATTTGTATGAAACATCTTTTCCATGAAAAAATACTTATTGAGTAAAATAAAATATTTCATGGGCAGAAATAGGTTTATTCTGTATTTCAAAAAGAATATGAATAAATATTTTGTTTTTATTTTGTCATAGCAGCTGAAACAAAAAAGTCAAAACCAATATGGATCAGCTTATTGAAATAAAATGTTTTCATAATTTGCCATATAAAATGTGGATGATATGGTAGTTTCACTGAAAATATTAGCATATAATCATCCAAAAACTTGTTTCTAGATCCAAGTGAGTTTTTGAGGACACTTTTCATCTCAGTTCAGAGTTTCAAAGTTCAAAACTAACAGTTTTCTCAGGAAGAGAAACCAAACTGGTTGTGAGCAATTTAGAGGTAATATGTAGGGAAGAGAGATAAAGAGCATGCAAATAGCCAATATATTTTATTTTGTCATGATCTTTTGCTTTTCTCTGCCTTTCCACCATTAGGAGTTGCTTATATTTCATCAAATGCTTCACTGCAGTTCCTCTTTCCTTATATAATCAGATTTTTCCTCTTTTCCTTCTTTTGTTTATTTTTTTTTTTTATTTCAAACTTATCAGGAATTCATTTTTTTTATTGCACCAATTTTTGGTGTCTGAAACGTCTCTTTCATCCCCACAGTATTAGCTGTCCACTTTGGATTGGACAGTCACCCCATAAAGCTCTTTAGAAATGTTGTGGTTAAAACTCTAGTCCTCAATTTCTTTAAGATCTGACTATATACCATGTTTATAATTACTTATAAATTATGCGCATGTACGGGTATCTACAATCTATGTTCCACAGTGTTTTGCTACTGTCTGGGTCATGCATTTTATTAATGTTATCGTATATTATTATGCAATGTAGTATTTTTATGTATTGTATTGGTAAAAAAATGGAAGGAATGAGGGACAGAGCAGGAGCAAACAGATTTATTTAGGCAGTACAGAAGCAAAATCGGCACATTAAAAATGTAACATCTCCATTACATAACAGGTGACACCTCTACATATGGAGCCTAGATACTCCTGGAGGCTGCTGCCTTGAAAGTCATTTCAATAATCATCTATAGGAACAAATGAATTTTTGCAACATTGTAACTTATCACTCAAACCTGAACATACAGGTCTGCAATGGGCTGAGTAGACAACTTCAAACATACCAGAGTGTTTTATGCCTGCAGTTCCTGTTTCCAAGGGAAGATCTCTGGCCCTGGCCAATTACTTAGAGAACAGCTTTAGATCATTCCTGCTACATTAACTCATATGGCATCATATGAGTTATCCTCAGCAATTTTTAGAGCTGTGCTAGCCACTCACTACTAGAGTGGAGAATATTGGATCACAGCATAATGAAGAAATTGGGAATTATGTAGTTCTGTAGAAAGTTGAAATTTCCCAGTTGAAAATATTCGGAACGGAAACAAGTATGACTAGAGGTCTCAGGAAAAGTTACATTGGTATATTGAAATATGCATTTGCACACATTTGTTAATATTTCACAAAAACTATTTCAGTCCAGTAAAGTAAAATATTATTTTTCTATTCTGCATGCATGTGTATGTATTATAAATTCTTATGTTGATATATGACATCATGTGTATATTGACAGAATTACTGTCACTACACTTATGAGAAACAAATGATTTTGTTAAAGAATTTATTAGCAAAAATAATAACACACTGATACTATTATTAGTAGCAGTAAATCTGTAAAAATATACAGTATTTATAATTTAAGTTCATTTGAGAACAACAGCAAATTACCAAACAAGACAGCAAATTACCAAACAATCTGGGATTTTATCAGAATTAATGATATCCAATAGAAAAACCCCAAGTTTTAACAACACGTACTTCCAGAGGGAAAATTTTTGTTGCTAAATGTTATGAGAAAGTCTATATTTTAAGATATTATTTACACCAACTTTATAAAATCTTTGGGTCTTTGTGAATCAATCGCTTTATTTAAAGAAAAAGAAAAGTCATGTCAGTTGTAAGAGGGCTAACATCTACTGTTTGCCACTAATACATGAAAGTAGGAAAAGTAAAACTGGTGACCAAAACATTGAGCCTTCTTTCATCACCTGTTCTCCAAGTCTGTCTTCATAGTGATAAATTCTTTGAACTCCTTACTGCCATGGCACTGAGGCCCTGTCTGCCCTGCATGTCCCTTCCTGGCCCTGTGGCTCCTCCAACGCTATCTGTGGCTCCCACAGACCTGCCCTACCTGGCCATGGCCAGACCTACCCACTGACCCACATTCCTACCCAGCTCTTGCCTCTCCCTGTCCCTAGGGAGGTGCCAAGTGCCTGGGGCTATCCTGGTGCCCCATTGCCCTCTTCCTGGTGGGATGGGCCCTGGCAGGCAGGCTCTGCCCTGATGGAGTTGTGCAGAGCCCCCATGGGGCCCTGACAATGCCTTTCTCACGCTGAGAGTGCAGATGTCAAAATTATCTGCACAGAGCAATTGCTGTGTGCCTGATGAAGCAAACAAAATGTTTTAAGAGTCTTCTAATGCTCAGTTCTCCAGTGCTCTGGATGGGAAAGGCTCTTCACTATGAGCCTCCTAAGCCTTGCCTCTGAGCACTGTCAGGCACGTGCTTCAAAATGCTGCAGGAACTGGACTGGATTTGAAGGGAAAATACGTGTCAAACCTTATCTTTCTGTAATTGGCTTAGCCTATTCCTATTTGACAGTGGATTACGCTTTAACTATTCTTAACTGTTTTCTAAAAATAACACCTGAAAATTCAAAAGAAATCCCCCAAATAGATCACATTTTTCTGCCTCATTCTCTTTTCCAAACATTTTTTTTAGTAGTACTGTTTGGTTTAACTCGTGAATCCCTTAATGTAAACTCCGTTAGTGTAGCTTGACGAAAAGATCTTGAGTACTTTTTTAACATACACAGTAATTCTCTTGTGGCATATATTCTACCTCCCTCTGCCTCTCCCACTAGATATATGGCTTCTCTTTCTACATATGTTTGTATGAATATATTCATTGGGTTATACATAAGTGCTTTTTTTTTTTTTTAAAACAGTTGGTAGTTCTAGGCCTCATAGGAATAATAGCTCTTTCCGTGGAGAAGGGATGCCATTTTACTGATAATGTAGGAGAGTAGAAGCAGCTACAGAACACCTCTTCCTTACTGTTTTAACACTAGACAAATATGTTTCCATCTAACAATTAGGATTTATGTCATTGAGTCAAAGACAAAGCTCAAATACACTAGTCTAAATAGAATACATTAAGACAAATTCAAGGTACAAATTGCTGTTTCAGAAGCAAAACATATTCACAAGGTCCTTGCAGATGCTAAGTAATACTATCAGGGAAAACAACTGCAGGACAACTTCACTAGGAAGCAGTAGTGTCCAAAGTACTCAAGTTTTCCATAAGGCAAAGTTACCTAAAAATCATCCCAAGTCCTCGGTTTCCTATAGCGGTTTGGGCTCTGGAGGTGACAGCTGAATACTCGTTAGTATGGGGATTCCTGAAATCTTCGAAGTTCAGGTTGAACCTAGGAAAGCCATGGTGGCTCCTTGCCCTGGAGATACCTGATGGGGATTCATGACCTATCTGTCATGGCTTTCCCAAGCCAGTGGACCCCAGAAATCTGTCAGAAATCCAGGCAGGATTTGCTGTCTTCCATCTGCCTGGTTCAAAGTCTAGCCATCTGAGCAAATAAACCTTTAGTTTCCTTTTTTTTTTTAACATTTTTAATAGAACAAAATAAAAAGCAGATTTAAACACTCTAAAAATAAGTTTAAAATCAATGCAGTAATGTGCCCGTCTAATTATATACTTAGTCCAAACTGTGGTACTTTGTCTTATTTGTATTGCCCATTCTATCCAATATTCACCACTGGGACTAGCAAAGCATTTGGCATTCACTGTTTCTGATGTGGACATGAAACATGAGGTCTCTGTAAGTAGGGGAAGAGTTTCTGTCTGTTGCAGACACTGATTTACCCGCAGGCTCTGTGCCTGGCTTTGTCTTTGTGACGATCTGTCATTGGAGAAATCTGCCAACATGCTGCCCTTTCACAAGTCTCCCAGGACTTTCTCAGGTCTGAAATGTTTGTACAAAATGGATTCTTCTCTCTTTGACACTCTTTACATCAGAATACAGGCAAGGTTGTAACACGAAGCTGACTGATGCTCTGCTAGCTTTTGTGTCAAAGTGCTGGGGAGCCTAGGATGCCCATGTTCACAGCTTTAGGGCAGTCCAGATTTCCTACATGGAACTGAGAATTTGGCCAGCTTAGCGTTTCTGATTCTTCAAGCTGGACCCAGGAAATGTGGAGTCTCTGGAGAAAACTGTGGTTGAGAATTCCAGTGTTGTGTAGAGAAAGAACCACAAAGATCAAACCACCAGCACACTGAAGAGATGCTGAGTTGAGGTGATGAGAAAGTCATAGCAAGAGACCTTTGAGGCTGACTACTGACTATTTTTCAAAAGGGAAGACTTGGAATTTTCCATTTTTATACAATTCCTTTGAATAACCAGTACCAATGCATACTATGCCAGAATTATCAAAGTTGTGGACAATTTGTAGTAAAGAAGCATTCTAAAACCAAAGGTAAATAGCACGTATATTACATTGTGCATAGATGCACGTGTAAATAAACTCTAATTATGAACTCTGTTTATTGCATGTATGGCAAGATGTCTGGTAGGACGATGAAGATTTGTGTAGGGGCCCTTAAAATATGGACTGAGTGACCTCATTACCTATACTCCCCCACAAAAGCAAGGTGTAAATTCAGTTTTAAGGAAAGCTAACACTTTTCATTCTGTTTTAAAGATCTGTTTTAAAGCAATTTCTTACTTGGCAGATGGGTAATTTTGTCTTCACTTACATCTGTTGAGGTGCAAATTAATTTTCACTCCACACTGCAAGTTATTCTTTTTTTGCAACAGAAATTTTATCAGCAGGATATAAATTCATTTCTATGCTAGCACAATGCTTTTACTCAATGTAGAAATATGTTGGACTCTGCAAACACAAAATGCTGTTGAGTATACCCAGAAGGATAAAAATATTTATATTTGTACAGGTGGTTGAACATTTAATATTTTCCACTTTCCTTAGAGAAAATAATATTATGCTATTAATGTCACTTTCTTACAGTTACTTTTAGATGGAAGCTAGTTTCTTCTTGAAGGAATCGCACAGTTGATAATATGTAGAAATGAGATGATTGATAATATGTAGAAATGAGATGGTTGACATGATTAATTGTATTTTTTGACATTCACTGTGCAATAAGACATTATTATTAAAAATGTCATGACTTTTTTTCTTCAGGGATGTCTTCTATTGTGTAGACATTCCCAGTTATTGCTTTTCTACTTCAAAATGTGCTCTATCTGTTGCTCACTTAAACATATCAGCATTAAAAAAAAGATTCAAAATATAAACTTGCACTATTTCAAAAGTGTTTTTTTTCCACAGAAATAACAATACTACTTTACCTAATTTCACAATTATTTTTATTCAAAGAATGTTCTAAGAGTAATTGTTTACAATTTATTGTTGTATGTTTTCCATAGCAGTATGATGTGGAAAACAATATTAAAAAAATTCAAAAGATGCAAGAATAGAAAACATGTACATTTCTTTGTCTCTAAACAATTTGGCCTTATAAGAAGCATAAATTAAAAGTTCATGGGTAGTTTTGTTAATTAACGTTAATTAGAAGCACAAAATTTGATATATTAAAAAAGTCTGTTTTTCCAGAAGCTAACATACATTTGTAACTCTATGCATACTGAAAATACTAAAACGTAATGAGAGTACACTTATTATTTTAATTAATTACATAAAATGTCAGTAATTACAAATTTTCTCAGAAGGAAAAATGCACTTTCTGGCCCTGACAGCATAGCTAGCACAGACAAATAATACTTTTTTATAAATAGAAACAGATTTTAGTAACACAGATGCCAATGAAACTTACTTGCAATTTCACCTAAATCAGTGAGCATATATTCTTTCTATCAGAATAAGAATACATAAAGTTGCATGCATCCTTTAAAAATTTCTGTAGGCACACATCCCAAATCTTATTAGTTATTTTAGTACAGTATGTGGAAATATGAAAAAAAATAATTATTGAGTCTAAAAGACACATTTTAGATATAGTCAATATTGTATGTGTACTATTGTGGACTATTGGACTTTGTGCACTATTTATACATATTTTAAAAATATATCTAAAAATATTCTTTATTTTTAAAATATGTATAAATAGTCCACAAATCCTGTTGCAAATGTATGAGACCTTCAAATAAAATGGTGCCAATTTTAAAGAACTATATAATGTTATGTCTGTCTCTGATTTATTGAATTTTGCTGTTCGAATTTGTTTTGAACTGCATCAATCCTGTCAACAGTTTTCTTATTCTTTATAGACTCCCTAAATAATCAAATCTAAATACATTTGTAGTTACCCACCTTGTCGTATATAGCTGGTAAGCAATTAATTTCTGGGCAGCAATAAAGAAAAAGGACATATTTTCAAGGACTTCTATTTGATTTGTATTTGTTGCTGCCTTTGGCTTTAACACAGTAGAGAACATACAAACACATTTCATTGCTTTCCTAATTGAGGCCTTAGAAAATAATTTTCTGCTTTTGAAGAAGTCTGAGAGAGGAGCTTAGGAAAACTTTCATTTTTCTTTTTTTTTTTTTTTAATTCCCATTCCCAAGTGCAAATATTCTCTATTCGTGTTAAAAAATTCATTCAATAAAAATACATTAAAAACATACTTGAATCTCTTCAATTTGGCCAAGCAAAGTGACTATCCACAGTGAAATTTTCTTCTTAAGAGTTCCACTGAAATTTCAGTCATCTTACTCATTTCTGTGCTGAGTTTTTTAAAAATGGGGTTTAATCATTTTTCTAAGAGAAAAGTGAACTTTACCAACCCCTTTGAGAAAAGTTTTCTTGAGGATACTTCCACAGTAGTAGATTTAGGCTTTGTTCTGCCTGAAAAAAAGAGTAGACTGGTGAACAAATGCTTCTAAAAACACTGAGTAAGTAAAAACATTTTCAGTTTGCAATACAATTCTGAATGCAACCCTAATAACAACCATTGGCAGCGCTTTTTCTATAATATGTAGTATTTATGTTCATTTCTGCTACTCTGGAACAGTTATAAGTACAATACCTATTTGCACTGGTGAGCTGCACCTCAAATACTGTAATCAGCTCTGGGCCTTTCTCTACAAAAGAGACACTGAGATGCTGCAGGGTGTCCAGAGAAGGGCAATGAAGCTTGTGAAGGGTCTAGAGGGTGTGTCTTACAAGGAGCTGCTGAGGAAGCTGGGCTTGTTTAGCCTGTAGAAAAGGAGGCTCAGAGGTGACCTTATCACTCTCTTCTAAAAGGAGATTGTAGACTGATGGGGGTCATTCTCTTCTCCCAGGCAACCAGCAATAGGATGAGATGGCATACCCTCAAGCTGCACCAGGTGAGGTTCAGGTTGTAAGGAATTTCTGCCTGAAAAGGGTTGTTAAACATTGGAATGGACTGACCAGGGAGGTGATGGAGTCACCATCCCTGGAGGTATTCAAGAAACAACTGGACGTGGCACTTAGTGCTATGGTTTAGTTGACAGGGTGGTGATTGGTCCTGATGATCTCAGCGGTCTTTTCCAACCTAAACAATTCTGTGATTCCATTTATTTCAGAAACCCAGTCTACTTCAGTGTGATTTTATTTCACAGTGAGGAAATTTCAGCTTTTCTTTTTTTTTCACATGATGTCCTGAAACAGTTAATTTAGCTGAAGAACACGTATTTACTTTGGTTATTAAGAATCCAGTTTTCCTTGCAGAAAAAAGGTCATAGTAATGAACTGGAGATCTCCATCACTATGAAGTCTGTTCTCTTCAGCCAGCATCAGTGATATGTGTAGTAGACAAATTTTCAACCTTCTCGTGTTAATTGTGATCAGATCACAGAACTTCTAATCAAACAAAGAGCCAAGACCAATGGCATGGCTTACATCTTTCACATCATTGTATTCTAAATGTCATGAACATATTATTGGACATGTATGTAGCTACAAAGCTCATATTTTTCAGACATACTGTCAGGCTAAAATTCCTGAATTTTATTTTGAATTTTGCTTACTTTAAAGAATCAAATTGGTTCTTGAAAAACTTGTCACCAGTATGCCAGCATTTTGTGCTGAAATACTCATATTTTTAGTATAATATAACTGGTCCCACCATGTCATTCCTTCACAGACTTTTTCTCGTATACTAGAAACTTACTAAGCAGACATTCAGACTTGTGGCACCCCTTGTCATGGTTTGAGAGCCCCAAAATCCAATTCCCTAGTCTAAGCCCCCTCCCACATCTCAACCCAATGTGAGATGTTTTTTTCCAGACACCACACAAGACTCAAAATGGGGAAAAGGGAATATATTACAATGACTGTACAAAATAAATACTACAATACATTATATACAATCTTAGCTATCTCTACCATGACATAAGTGTTTACAATGTATCAAATCTCTTCTCCCCTCCAAATAAAAGTCCAGGAGGGAAGAAGGAAAAGATCCTTTTCTACTCTCAGAGCAGCAATGTCTCTAAGGCAGCAGGTTCTCTTCTCATGCAGCAGTATCTGTATCTGGATCTCTGCCAGTACACACGAGGGGTATCCAAGCCCCTCGGCCTGTCATCTTCAAGCGAGGGTCTTCTCTTCCATGGACTGCATAGGAGGGACAAAACTTGCTTCACCACGGTCATATCATGGGGTGTAAGACCCCCATGAAGGTCCCTTCTTCAGGGGATTCACCCCTGAGTCAGAACATCTCGGGCGGCTTTCAGCTGGAAGCCTTTGCCTCAAGAGTTCTACCAGAGCTCCTGTGCTCTGTCTCAGGCTTCTAGCTTAGCTTGGCAGCAGCGGCGAGGGGGGGCCAAGGTCACCCCCTCTGCATTCCTTTAATCGTCCCGGTCCAGCTTTCCAGGACGCCTGAGCTTTTCAGCTCTTTCTCTCGACGGTGCATGCTGCACTCTACGACTCCTCTCAAGCCGGAGTCTATCTCCCTCCTCCTAGGAGGGGTCTCAAAGGGATTTTGGGGGGTCTGGTTCAGTTCTTACCCCCAAAACTCTGTGTAGGGTTTAACTCTGCTCTCTCTGCTGCTGGCTCTTGTTCTCTTCCTCTCTTCTTCCAGGAGTTCTCTCTGTGTTGCTGCCTGCCTGTTGCTGCTTGGTCTTATCTCTTCTGGCTCTCTGTCACTGCTCCGGCCAGTGTTGTTCTGCCGCTGCTTCTGCTGCTCACTCACAGTGGAGAAAAACTCCCAGCTTTCTAGCTACAGATACTTGGTCTAGTTTAACACTGTTCTAAGTCTCTGTAGCCCCCTTGCCGGGGGCTGGGGAGGCCCAGAGGCCTCAAGGGGCTCCGAGCCCCTTCCTCGTGGCCTCAGAACATGGGCACCTCTCCTACAACAACTACAACTACCTTCTCTTCCGTTCTGCTTGTGATATGTTTATATTTTGCAGAAGCGCTCATTGGGTAAAACCTCAAAACTTCAAGGGTCACCACCCCCGGGGATTTTACCATTTTATAACTGTAGAGGGAAAACTGTTTCCCCCCACCACACCCCTGTATATGTGGGGAGAGGAAAATTAAAATGAAAAAGGTAGTAAAGTTAGTGAAGCATATTTGGGAACAAATCTGCTCCAGACACATCAGCTGAACTTAAAATTAACAGTAATGATAATGTCAATAATCAAGATATATATTATGTGGCTTTCAGTATTGTTGTTATGTTAATCTGGATTGCTTGTCATGCCCTTTCAGTAAAGGATGAAATGAAAAAATGAATACTTACATTAAAAATTATTTACTTTATTTTTTTTTTTTTAGTTTATAATATATTGGCAATCTGGCTCTTCCAAGAATAGATATAAGTTCTCAGTTCAGTAACATGGTAAGTAACTTGTCCAAATTGATAAAAAAGGGGGAAAGAAACCCAAAAAACCCTGTTTCTTTTCTGCAACCTTCTAAACATTTTTTGTAAATAATGCAAATTTTGTAAAATAAATCTGGAATGGAGTTTTACTGAGTACATGTGCATATACTTTTTGAAAAGAGTAATTTAAAAAACTTTAAGTCTATTAGAAGTTATCACAGAAAAAACCCCCTGCAAAATAAAAGTAAAATAATATCTATTTTAAATATCACTTTAAGGTATTTTATGCATCCACTACTATTTTGTTCAAGTTTTAGTTGAAAACACTTCAAATCAGACTTGTTAACAATTTCTTTTGTCATTATTTGTATCAAATTGTGCATTTCAAGTTAAACAAAGTGGTGTGAGGAGCCAAAAGAGACAAATTTGATTTGTATGCATTACAGACAGAGAATGAGTGAAACCATATGCAAATATAGGACTTGATACCGGGATATGCAGAATAATATTATGTTAGCTAAAGGGGAATTTTCAGTATAACTTTAAAACATATCTGTGGCTTAAAAGGCAGCAGGATTACAATGAAAGGGACACGACGAAAAAACCATTACCATTAGTCAGTATTTTCCCTTCCTGGAGGAAGGTTTATGCTATTTTGTTGTAGGGCTTTCTAGCATAAGCACAAAGTAGAAGATTATTTTTTTTTTATTTTGTGAAAATATTTTGCATAATTTTGAAATCTTTCATTCTTCAGAAATATATCTTATGTCAAAATTATTAGTTTCCATTCCTCTTAGGATTGCAACAGTCATCTCAAAAACAAAGGTTTGGCTCTTGCTGGATTTCACAAACTGATATTTACATTATTTTTATGGTGATGAGAGAAGGTTATCAATCTGTGATTTGTAATACTAATTGGATATTGAAATTAATGAATTTAAATTAACTGCAGCTAACCTGTTTCTGAGATGGTTTCCATTCCCTGAGCTGCTCCCTGCTCCATCCCAAAGAGCTGGAGTAATTTTCTCTCATGACAAGATGTGAGTTTTCCTGCAGAGATTAATTCAAGCTTTCTTTTGGAAGATAAGGGCAAAAGAGAATGTTGAAAGCTTTATAACACCAGTAGGTTTCTTCTGATAGGCAACAGGTGGTTAAAGAGAAGGTAATTTAATATTAAAAACAAAAAAACCTCAATCATCATTATTTTTTTGAGACATGGGGATTTAGGGAACACTTGTAAGTTTTGCAGCTGTATAAAACTTCTTACAAACATTCGTGCTAGTAATCAGGCACCAAGTTCAAATTGTTTCCAAGTGTGAAGATCAACATAAAGATTTCACAGCCCTGAATAATAACCCTACAGAAGAAACTTAATGGCTTCTTGTATGTGCACATCACATCTCTCTTTGAGCACCATCCTTGTTATGTCAAAATGGTTTTACTTTTCCTTTATCCATTTCTTATACAATAGATATTTTGATTGCAATTTACTCCTTGTTTCTTGGGGAGCAAATCAAAGCATTCCCATAAGTCTTTTGATATGTACAGTCTATTTGGTTTTTGATTTAAGCATTAAAATGTTATATCTCTTTCTGCTAAATCAGAAATCTAAATGCTGCACAATCTTAGACCTCAGGGACAATAAATATTTTTCTGTCATACTACATGGAATTCTGTCTGCCAATCAACAGTAATGATTATTTATATGACAGACATTTCTTTAGTACTATAAACCATAAAAAAAAAAATCAACATTATATATTTGACACCGTTACGGTCTATATGTATCTATCTTTCTATGTATTTATTTGATTCAAAAAATGAATCAGACACAGAAGTTTCTGATGTAAGAGGTGAGAAATAATCATGAGTGATTAGATGCTTGTTCACTAAGCAAATTTTATTACTGAGCTGTTGTGGATCGTGTTATAAACTCATAAGAGTAAAATATCCTATATAAAATAATTTTTTCATCTTTTCTTCGTCAGTCAGCCTTATTTGTGTCAGCTGTTGTCTCAGTTAAAGACATGACTAATTTTTTTTCAATAAGAATATTTCTATATGTTGTTTTCAATCCAAATATCCTGATATATTTAATTTATGGACACAGGCTTTCTTTCACATCCCATTTTAGCTAATTGTCTCAGCTTGTTATTTAAAGTCTTCTTCCTGAATACAAATTATTCTATGGTTAATAAGTTTATAGTCTATATACAAATTAATTTAAGTCTGTTTAAAAGAATCTTAGTTTATCTCTAAATAGAGAATTTAACTTTAGGTAAAGATTACTACTGTTGTTTAAGCTGCAAACTGCTTGGTTTGCATTTTGCTAGGAGGATGGTTATCTTTACCTTAATCGTTGCTAAATCCTCCTAAGATGCAGAGCTTTTACTCAGATTTAGAAGGAAGAAATTATTTAGAAACCCACAAATCCTTACAGAGGATATAGCCACCTAACCTTGCTGAGGATTCAACTGTCAGCACTTGCATCTTTGTCTACCAGATCTCATTCTGTCACTCCAGCTGAAACTGGTGGTCCTAATACCCTTGCAGCAGCTGCAGCAGCAACTTGTGTCCTTGCTTGTTCCCCTCTGTGACACTTTCTTGCCAGTGCTCTCAGGAAAGCTTTTTAAAAGAAAGTGAACAGAAAAGTCAATCTTCTTCTTTTCTTTTCAAAGTCAATTCTTAGGGAAATGACTATTGATGTATTCTACTCTCATTACTTTTGCTGGACATTTCTGATCAACTTCAAGAGGATGACTTACAGTTTTATATAAAGTCCCAGTCTCACTTGCAATGCTGGTGGTACAGTTTGATCTCTCTACATTCAAATCTAAGACATGTATTTCATCTTCAAAGTGTATATATAATGGAAAAATCTGACAGACAGGATACTGGTATAAGGGAGGTCAGTGGAATGCTTCTGGGAATCAAAGCCAGCCTGAGCTAGGTGGGGATTTATGCCTGCTGGCTCTTGATGATACTTCACATAGTTTCTCAATGAGAATGTAACCTATTGGCACAAGAAACACATGTTGTCATTATAATTTATATACATGATTAGCTAAGATGTAGGATGACAGAAAAAAGAGAGACTACTATGTATTGCTAGGAAATCAAGAATTGCTTCCAAAGAACCTATATCTGTATAACAAAGTGGACAAGAAAATAAACATCTCACAGCAAAAAACAGAATCCAAAACTACTGATAAAAGTCAAAGCAAGAAAAGAAGGTAGTTTTAGACTTAGGTTTCTGGCAACTTAGAATATAATTGTTTTTGTGCTATTCAGGTCTCAAACCTTCCTTATTCTTTTCTTTCTCCCTGTTCTATACTTTCACTCAAGACATATATATTAAAAAATGGAAAATGTAGTATAAATGGATGAATGATGTCCACACAACTAACTCAAACAAAAGTAAAAAGAATGCCAGTATTTTTCTGTAGTTTCATCTTGGATATTAAGCATATTTTTTAGGTAGCTACAGAAAGGTAACTTATTTTTGGGAAGTAGATCTGTGGAGTACTACTATACGTCTCTTATCTATATACTGTATGCACCTGAATTGCAAAATTGCAAGAACTACATGAGGTCTATTCAAGGCCACAGTCTTCCTTGGTTTGCATGCTAATATGAACAATAAGACTTTTCCTTCAGTCATATTCATCTGGCTAATCTGGAGACACCTTTATAAAATAAGACAAGAAGTGTTGGAAAAGCTAAACAGAAAGGACCAAGTGGTGTGCAGTTATGATGCCGACTTCTACTTATGATTTTCTTGTTCTTCGTGTAGATGGAAATGATTTTCAAGAATATCTGCTCCAGGGATTGAGGGGAGGGTGATTGGCTTGTGGTAACCTGAGTCATGCTCCTTGTCCTTCTTGAAGATGTGACATGTACTATCCTTCAGTCCTCAGGCACCTCTCTCAGTTACAATGATTGTTCCAATATTTGCAAACATGGCACCTATGTGTGCATATCCCATCAGGGCTCATGGATTTATGTGCATTGTTTATTTAAGTATAATCTGACCTGATCCTCCTCAACCAGGATTATACCTTCCTTGTTGCAGCCTTTCCCACTGCTCTCTGAGGCCTAGGATTCCTGAAGGCTGGTCTTGCTACCAAACCGTGGGGCAAAGAGGGTGTTCAGTACCTCAGTCTTTTCCATGTTCCATGTCACAAAGTTCACTGCCCCATTCAGCAGCAGGCCCTCATGTTCTTTAGTTTTCCTTTTGCCACTCATGTGTTTATAGAAGCTCTTCTTGTTGTCTTTGACATCCCTTGCCAGATTCAATTATAGGTAGGCTTTGTCTTTCCTAACATGACTCGCTGAATGTTTGGACATATACTCACAAGTTTGGACCTATGGGTAGAGGAATATAAATGTATAAGTTACTCATGGCGGTCAAAGGGGTGTCAGACAAATGCATTTTGAAATCTTCTGTTGATAAGCAATCAGTTGTAATACAAGCTTCAAAAGAATGTAAAACATGGAATAAACATATGTGTACTGAGCTGTAAGTGGATTTTGTATGATGCAGTTGAAGCATAAGACAGTATGGTTACAGAAAGTGGCACTCAGTTATTTGGAGAACAAGAAGAGGTTTTTTGTAGGTCACACCTATCAATGTGAGTCAATTAGAGCTTCTCAGTAGTAACAAATATTGCCAGTTTCGTAGTAAGTAGAAGACTTGCAATATAAAGAAGTAGTTTTAATTTAAAGAACAGATAGCAAGAAGAAAAACAAGGGGGATGGAATTAAAAGAGTGGTTGTTAGTTGTTAAGAAATGATGCCAGGACAAGAATTGTCCTGAGAATAATACATCAGATCAAAAAAAACCTACAGAGTTGAATAACAGACCTCTAAGATTGATAACAAAACTATAAGGAAGCTGCCTTAAGATGTTGTGGAAATTATTACCAAGTGTCTGTCATCCCAGGAAAGCAAAAGATATGCCTGCAGAATTTGGTTGAAATCTTCTTCTTCTTTTTTTTTTTTTTTTTTTTTTTTTTTTAATTTTTTTTTTTTTATTTTATTTTTATTGCATAACTGATGTTACTTTTGCAACTGTGCCAAGGGATTTGATAGAAAATTGGTTTAAGTAACGTGTGGTTTCTATTGGACAGACTGAAGACTTCAATTCAGGGGATTCATCCTGGGTAGGTGACTCCTCACCCGAACAAAAATGATTGATTTCTTTCCCTTTGTGGAGGAAAACACTAACAACAATAGCAACCAAACACCTTGGAAAATATATAAATTCTACTCTCCACCAGTTTGGCCTGAATTATTCTAGAGGGAAAAGTAAGTGGAAATGCTTCAGGATTCAGCAGAGAGGGTTTTTTATTCAAATAATCAAAATTATTATGTAAATTTCTGGCTTAAAGAAAGAGCTACAAATAAATACTCAAGTTGTAGAAAAATAGAAACTCAACAGGGATTGCATTCACATGCTGTTCTTCTTGATCCTGAGTACTCTCCTTTTGGGAACAAATAATTGGATGATTAAATGTGATCTTAAGTAATGACCTTCTGAATAACTCCAAAAAACATGCACCTGGGAGATTTCAGCAGTATACTAAGTATCTATAAGAGCAAGCTGAAAGTGGTAATTACACTGAAAGCCAGTGTAATTGTTTGGGGATCAATTGTCAGACACTGGCAAACTTAAAAAAGTTAATGAAAGCTGGGTACACAGACTCATGTGACTTCTGTGATTTGCAGATAATTAAGGACCAGGTTAGATGGTAGTGTGAGGAAAATAAAAAGCCATTTAGTTTACTTTTGCTGAGTGGCATTTGAAGGGATGCAGGATGTAAATATTTTTGTTACAAAAGAATCCAGTTTAAAAAAAAATACTGGTCTTTGCCTTAGATGTAACATTTAGCTGTTAAGAAGTGACACTTTTTAATTGAAGAGGTGTTGAACTGCTCCCCACCCCCAGCCCTCTCTCCTGTCATGGAGTAGGAAACCCCTCAGAGTAGCTCTGCCACCTGAGAGAGTATCTCGAAGATTAACGGACAAGAAATCTCTGGCTTTCTTCATTAGGATTGCACTACACAGCTGCTTTAGCAGGGCGGGCAGAGGGTTTCTGCCTTGTACAGAATGGAAGTCCCCGGTGGGGACATCAGTTGCAGCAGGTGGCAGGCTGCCAGACATACAATGGGAGGTGTTAAGAATATTACAACTTCACAGTGTTCTTGGTCTTTGCCCTTGGTGCTGGGTTTGTCTAGGATGGAATTATTTTCCTGCACAGCAGCACATATGTGGTGGCGTGCTTTGCATCTGGGGCTAAAACAATCTTGGTAGCACACTGGTGTTTCGGCTGTGCTGAACAGTGCTTGCATGGCACCAAGGCTGTTGGTTTTACCCACTCTGACCCCTTTGAGGGACAGCAGGAGGAAGGAAGATCATTCATGGTCATGGCATTTGTTTTCCCAAGTAATCAGCATTCTTGCTGGGACCCTGCTTTCCAGGAAGGGGCTGGACATCAGCCTGCTGCTGGGAAGTAGTGAATAAATTCCTCATTTCGCTTTGTTTGTGCACTCAAACTTTGATTCACCTGTTAAACTCTCTTATCTCAATGCACAAGGCTTCTTGTCTTCCTTCTGTTTTCTATCCATCCCACAGGAGAGGGTGGAATGAGTGAATGGCAGGGTGAGTGTGCTGCTGCTGGCCATAGTCAATCCACTACACCCTCCCTTTGCTTCTTAGCAATACAGCTCCTAGGAAGGAGGCCTGTAGGATTTGTACTTCTGAAGAATGAATACTTAGCTTGGCAATATGCTGCTTTTTCTACCTGACTTGTAAATGGTGGGGCTATGAATGGTTTTAGATCTTTCCATCATACTCACCCCATGTAAGAGGGAATTTTCCTTGGGTCCTGGGAAATGGCAGGCATATCCCAGAGGGAGCTTTAACTGCTTCCCCTTCTCTGCAAAAGGCTTATTTTCTAAAAAGTGGTAGTTTCCTGTGGATGCAATCTGGATGACCGTGTCTATACAAATGGGAGATTTGCACAACTAACACTGGACAAATCATCCAAGATGAATATGAAGGTTCCAGGTCAAAAAATGAGGTTCATATACATATACATATATATATGACAACAAAAGCTTTATATAGTAAAGACACTGCTTCTTTTTGTAAACAGGAAGATTCTCTAGTTTCTTTCTTCAGACACCTCATCTTAGCAGTCTGTCTAATGGCTTCACCTTTCCTGTCAACTGACGTCATAAAAGAACTCTCTAACACCAAGAGCAGCTGCTTATCTAAACAAGTAATGTCATGCAAGTGTCTCTAGAGCAATCCGATGCCTCTATTGTTAAATGTTTTCTTTCAGTAGAAGAATGCACCTGCTGCCTGGTTAGGAGGCTGATCTCTTTTGAAGAGCATTTATCATGTATTTGAAGTGCTATATGAGAGACTGGTATTTGTATGCAGTAGGCAAAATTAACCTCCTGCCTATTCTGTTCTTCTGTCTCTTCTGTCAGCAGCATACCTTTGTACCCATCCTGGCTTCTGTGTCATTCCCTTGCTCTGCAGTATGGGTCCTTTCTTTCCTCTCTTCTGAACAAAGGCATTTGATATTATCTACACATTCATAATGCTGTGCTTCTCTTTGATCCTTTCTGTTCTTGATTAATTGGTGGTACATGACAGGTTCCTTCTACAGTTGATTCTACTTCTGCCTATTCATTTCAGGGAACTGTGTCCAGCACCGGTATCTGACCAATTGCTTGTTTCAGTCTGATTTTGGAAACCTTTAGATTAATATGACAGTAGTATAATCAAAACATCTGAGTATCCATTAAAAGATGCTGGAATCGTGTTATAAAATACTTAAGTATTGCAGAATTATTACAGGTCTGAAAACACAATTCAGACCAGATTTTCCCAGTTTTTCAGAAAGTCTTAACTACAGAGAGAATTTGTTACAGTAACCGAGTCAGAGATTGAAATCTCAACAAGTTAGATGAGCAAAAAAATTTATCTCTAATATTTTATATTAAAGAAAAATATAAGGATTTAAGTTAAGAACCTTCTTAAACAACCAAATAAACCATCCAATGACACTACTGGTTTATTCTCTTTCAGTCTTTCATGCTTCTGTTGTATTAATGATCAGCAAATGACAGTTTTTATTTTACCTATTATATGAGCAACATCCTAAGAGGATAACATTTTACCTGCTTTTCCACAGAAGAAGAAAGCCTCCATTGTTGCTACTTTTTCAATGGCTAAATACAACCTGATTAATAAGAAAGCTAAAGTCAAGTGACCAAGGTATTTTCCCATTAACAATTACTACACTCCTCCATTAACACTAGATTGAATATGAAGCTAGTGATAAACCCAAAAGAGAAAGTAGGATGATAATAGTGGGAGAAGATAGTCGATATATTTGGTACCAACTATCTTGGTTCAGAAAAGGTTAACAGATGAAATGTTCTAGCTAAAATCCTTTAGCTAGAACAATGGTTCAGTGCATGTGCCATTCTCATTATACTTTTTGTATAAGTGACAATAGAAAACAGGCAACAGGTGGAACACACCTGTGTGTCCAACACACTTGTTTAAACTTTCTTTTTATTATGCATTGTGGCAAAAAAGAGATTTATTTTACCAGCTTCAATCAAAGAAACAAAACAAACAGAACAACCATCTATAAAATTTATTTTAAAGATATCTGTTTGAAGACAGAGGTCTTTGCAAAAACTGTTTCTCTCTGCTGTGCTTGAAAATTTGTCACCAAATTAGAGAGTTGAAATGGCAGACCAACTTTTAGATAAATGAGAAATATTTGAAGATCAACAGCATAGAAGTGCATTGACCAAAATGTTTTATTAAAAAACTAATCAGAGATGAGTCTTAACACTTAAGCTTAGTTATGAAGATTTTGTAAAATAAGAAGGGTTCATGTTTATTGGAAACATTATGCCTTATTAAACTATTTTTTTTTGCTTTCAATTCTGTTATTGGTCTAATGGAGTATTGAACATAATTGCTTTGAAGAGTATTAAAATAAGCCATAGACAAACAGGTGAAAGTCAACTTCTTCTCTTCCAGTGTGAATACTGAATAAAAATAGAATTAAATACATAGTAACTAAAATTAGGCCCGTCCTTTTATAGAAAGCAACAGTGACAACTGGAGCTCCCAGCCTCCAAAGATATTCAGTTTTCCTGTTTCTCTGGTATAAATAATTGGACTTTCAAGATTGTTGTAGAATCATAGAATGATTTAGTTGCAAAAGACCTCTAGGATCTTTGAGTTCAACTGTTAATCTGGCACCATTGTATTCACCTCTAAACCATATCCCCAGGTGCCACATCCACACATTTTTTTGAATCAATACTTTTGTGCTGTCTTGATTGTGCTGAATGCTGAAAAATCTGAACTGTGAAAGTATTTACATGCCGGTCATTTTGGAAGAAGTACTTAAGGGGCAGAACTCCCAGTAACATGAATGGGACACATTTGAAATATTTGAAATATTTGGTAGCTTCTGCCACCCTAAAATAACGTAAGATCATTTCATTCAGAAATAGTTCTCTCTAGAAATTTATATTCAAGTTAAATAAAAATATAAGCTTTCATTTAGCTGTCATTGAAGCTACCAAGACATTTTCTATGCCATGAAAGCACCAGGATCTGACACAACATTATTTCCAGGTATAATATAGTTTCAAGTTTAGTTCCTTTTTTTTTTTTTTTTTACTTCAACGGATTTACTGGAGAAAAAATTGGTAACAGAAAAACTTTGTAAACTAAGAAGTGTTCATAAACATATTGTGAAACTTTACCACAAGTCAGGAAACATTGTAACAAGATTAATTTTGCTGCAGCTGTGCTCCCACAGCAAGCATCTAAACAGACCTGAGCAATTCTGAGTAACTTTTGCACTTTTTGCTGATGTCCTGGAATTCAATCCACTGCAGAATTTAAATAAACTTCATTTCTGACCCATCATGAAAAATTACCTCCCACTCCCCTCTTCATCCTTCTCAGTTACACATTTCCTATATAATACTTTCTCATTTTTGAGTATCCACAGGAGATTTTCTGTATCTCCAGTAGAGCTAGGCTTTTAAAGGTCTCTATTTGCAATTAAATAAATTTTCCAAATAGACAATTCACTTCTTTTCCAATTTAATAAGTGGTTTCTATGGTGATGAACTCCTAGCATTCTAAGAAGGACGGATTCAGCTGATGTTTGAGGACGACAAGCAGATTTTGGATCCATTGCACTGACCTTTGAGGAGTCTGCTTCTATACTGCTAGTGTTCAAGTTCAGTTTTACAATTAAAACTGAATTTTTGTCTGCTATGGGCCTCTTTGATTTCTGCACTCCATTACGGCTATAAAACAAAAGATAATATATTCTATCAACAGAATGAAATAATGCTGCTAGGTAATAGAGTTTGAAATGTTTACAAACCTATAAATGAAAACTGCTCCATTAATATGAATGAATATAATAAAATTCCTTCATGATAATTGCTACATGCATAATATTGCACAACAGAGCTATTTTTAGCACATTAGTTACAGGTTTTATAGACTTGGAAAGGCAGTGACTGTTCATAAGAATTATCTTCTGTTATACAAAGGAATGTTTTTTCACATCCTTTTATTAAGTGTTAAAGGCCTCATTCTGTTGTGGGCCAAGTCTGATTTTTAAACGTAGAAGATAACAGTGTAATTGCATGTTCTAAATCATAAACATATTTGGACTGCTGATCCAAAGAATATTGTATTGCAAGAAAACCTACCAGTTCCTTTTTTTCTCAGCACTGTAGCCCAGTGGTCTAGTGTGTCTTTTCACAAAGTAGATATAGTTAAAGTCTATTGACAGGTTAATTTTGCGATACACAGGTGACCACTGAGTCATTGATTGTGCATGAGTGATGATATCAGCTATGGTTATTTTGTCTCCAAAGTGAAAGAGGCAGGAAACTTTCCGTTGGATTTCAGGTGTCCTAGTTATTACAAATTTCCTCTTGCATGCTGCAACTTTAGCTCCGTACTAAGAAAGGACTTGTAGAGTAATCTAGAATATCGAGATGGTAGGGAATGGTCAGGGAGAATTCTGCCCTAGTACACTCACTAACGAATGGGAAAAGAGAGAGATATCAGAAGAGTGAGATAAATGATTAAGTTTTTTCATGAAAGACTGGAGGAAAAGTAGCAATTTTGCAGACTGCAGTCTCTTTGGGAAGTCCTAAATGATGTGAATATCAACCATATAGCACCTGAGTTTGTGTGGGTGAAATAGTACAACCCTAATCAGATGTTGCTAATGGAGGACAAACTTGGTTGCTGTGGGTGCTCCAGAAGACAAATGTCATAATATGAATAACAATTTCATTTTTAAACACTGACGGATAAAGGAAAGATATAATTGATCAGAGAATTTTGTTCATATTACTACCAATATGTAGGTTGTTTCAATCTATAGTAATAGTTCCCATTTTAATGAAAATCTGGCACACAAAACTCCATTTAAACTACCTTTGAAATTTCGACCATTAAAGTAAAATTAACTATAGACAATAGTCTGTTGTGGGCTGGAAAACTTTCATAATCAGAAATAGAATGATATGACGGAAGTAGGACACAACTTTTGTAAGTGTAGGAGGACAGCACAACAATTTCCTGTGATCTTCCTTTCTAATCAGTCAAGTACATTTCTCTCCCAAAAAATCATAGGTCTTAGTTTCCATTTGTTTGGATCAGAGATTAGGAGACACTAGATCTGCTACTTTAAATTTCCATGAAAATGTTACCCATCTGCAGCCTTATCCTAGTCAATGCTTTCTCTACTTGGGGAAAGTGATAGAATCAATTAGTTCTTTCTCTCTGATGTGACATATCACTTGACTGTGCAGCAGTGAATTGACTGTTTAAGTTAAAAAAGAATGTATACATGAGTCAGAAGAATTCTTTGTCACATTGTAAATGCATATCATGTTGTCTTGCCTTTCAAATGAAACTTGAAACTCTCTGCTGTCATTTCACATAAAATATGGTGACACTGGGTTATTTAGATTTTGAGGTATTTCATCGGCAAGAAAGGTTTTTGAGGCAGAGGGACAGAATAACCAATTAAATTCATTCGCATTTACTACTTGCTTTGTTGCAGGCGTAAATCACAAGTTCAAAGGGAAAGTGAAGTTCAGGCCAACTTTTTCTCCTAGCTTTAAGAACACAGTCCTCAGCCTAATATTTTTTAAAAGGCAATGAAAAATTTGAAGTTTAGCCATCCTTTCTTTGTGCCAGTCTCAATTCTTTCAGAATACCTGTATGTTCTAGTGTTTAAAAGCAAGAAAATATATTTGTTACAGCATATTTTTGTACTTAAAAAGAATGAAGTTTTCCTTTTTTTAAGTGTTTAACCTCAATTTCTTTTAAAGGTAGTGTTTTTATTAGGACATGGTAGCAACAAAGAAGCAAATTGTAAACATTTATCACTAAGCATTGCATTTATTGATTTTCCCATATAGAGTACTTTGGGCACATACTGATATATGTTAGTACCAATGAAAAATGAAAGGTTATAACACTTTGCTGACTCTGGATCATCCCCCACGAGAGCAAGAAAACTTGGTTATAAAGTGCCCAAGTTGGGCATTATCCATTTATTTTGTTTTAAATGCACTCTTTGAACCTTAAATAATGCTGAGGGACAATTTCATCTCCTGATGTAGTCCCACTGAAGTGAGTGGAATTGCACCAACAATTCAATTTGTCTCTCTTTACTTGTGCATTCCTGCCTGTACTTGTCGTAGTTTATTGTTAGATTTCCTTCAGTAACTATGAAGTATGTTGTCATCATATTCCAAATTGTAGAGTATATCAACAAAAAACATCTCAAAGGCCATATAAATAAGAATTCACCTGTCTTCTCCAGCCATGAAGAGGAAAACAGTCTCTATCAATTTATCTTCTCAAGGCCAAGTCTGGTACATTCCTTGTTTTTCCCACTGCAGTGGGAAGTCGGAAAGTTCCCAGCCATGCTATCTGCCTTTTCATGAGTGATTTCTGTAAAGATCAGGTGAAATTCTGACCAGGAGGTTTCCCCTATGAAGGGAAGGAAGGGTTAGAACTTCACAGGTTTCCCTTATGAAGGTCAGGGAAGTAGTAGACAGGACTATGATTTTATGTGTAGAATTACATTGTTTTAGCAGAAAAGGTAGGGATTTTTTTTCAGGCTGTTTTTAATGAATTTTAATGTTCCGAGAGGCATGTCACCACACTGCAAGAATTCTCTAGTTCTCACTCACATGAAGTGTTGCTTCACACTTTCTCTAGTACATACAATAAACACAATGTTCCGTTGCAAAATTTACATGCTCTCAGAAAGAACCCAAGTGAAAGCTAGTTTATCTCTCTGTTACCCTTCAACATATGTATGTGTATACAGGAACTCAGACATCACTGTGATGTGAGGTTTTAGAAGACATACTGAACAAGATAGTTTAAAAATTTACTACTTCAGTCATTCATAGCACACTTCCTGCAAATGGTTAATTCTTGTGTATTTTTAATCTTCACCAGTACTGTTAACAGATCTTAACACTTATGTAATAAGTTATATATGAATATAGACATCTGATATAATTTAGTTAGAAAGTGATGGCTGTGGTCCTTGGTGGTCCTTGTTTATTAGTTTTTCTCACTTAGGCTTCATTTTTTATTTTTTTTTGCATCTAGCTATGGTTTTGATAATGCTTATCTCCTTCAACCTATAGTTGAACCTTTTCTATGTTCAACTATGCTAATCTTCATTTTCCTCATTGGTGCACACTTTGCTCACTTATGAATATACAGAATATTCATTGTATTACGAAATACTTATACATAGGTTTTAGTTACATTATAATAATATTATGTTAATATTTTTATATTCATGTTCAATTCAATTTAATATTAATTATATCCTAAATACTGGGCTTTTATAAATGTTGCATGTCATAGTTTTGGCTAGATCTCAATGAAAGTAGGTTACCTCACGCCTACCGTGGGGTGAGCATATACTTGTGGATAGCTAGATTGTAATACTAGTGTACTGCACATTTATGCCTCACTTTTTGCTTGTAGAATGTTACCGGTAGAAGAAAACATACTCTAACCTCATATCCTGCTACAGAACAAATCAAGTCTTGACTTTTCTGCTGTTTAGATTGCCGGTATTGTTCCCAGTGAACTGTCCTCAGAGAGCTCTGGTAATAAATCTCAAGAATTGGTGGAAAGAAGGCAACAGAGAGCAGAGCCAAAGCTTCTGCATTTTCTGGCACTTTTTGGTATTCAAAATGAAATGCTAGGAAAATGAAGACAAATCATAAATGTAAGTTAGCAGAGTATACAAAATTTGTTCTGATGTTTTCAGTGACTTTCATTCTGTCGTCCACTTATATTTCCTTTTTCTCTATCCCCTTTGAAAAGCCTCATGCTCCAACCAAGTTTACCAGAAGATATGTTTAGCTCCTATCATCACTTCATATTGTTCATCAGAAAGAATGAACACATGTATTTGCATAAAATATCAGTTCAGTTGCCACAAGAAAACCTTAATTTATCATTGATATGAAGCATCTGATCCCTCCTATTAACTCAGCTGATCACAGGAAACATCTTCAGACTCAATTTCTTTTTGTAGTTTACTGCAGTTAAATTAATTTCATAAATGTGTCTCTGTATGTGTGTACTTTTGCTCTTCTTGCTTGTATCCATAACAAGAAACGGATAGTCAATTTTTACCTCAAAGAATTTATTATCAAAGTTTCACAGGAGATGAATGGCATCAGTCACAGGCCTGTCCCTAAATATTCTTTACTGAAGTTTTAATGACAATGACAAGCTTATCTTTCAGGTCAGGCACTATGATATAAGGACTGCTCTTTTCCCCTCTTGTATTTAAATGGAAATTTTATTTGCCCCAGGTGCAGAAATTTGCACATATGCACACATGCAAAATTCTAAAAAAAAAAATCTTTGAGACTCAGTAACGTAACATTCTGATAAAGCCTGCAGAACCTGTGAGGTGAGTCAAGAGAGCAAATGTTCATTTATAGCACATCAGTGCAGACTGAAAACACAGTAAGTTCAATGATGATTTGAAGTTCTAAACTGAGATTGAATTCCATTGCCATAAAGCAAATCTGCAGCTATGCAGGGATACAATTTGCACTAGATTTCTACCTTTCCTCAGAATAGACAAGACGGGAAAAAAGAAGAAATCCCTGGAAATTCGCACGCTTTTATATGGATTTCTCTGACTAGCACCTGATTGCTACTGCTGATTGACTACAGATTTGTTTCTAGTGGAAGGACAAATGCTCATGCAAGTGTGCATGGGTGTAATTTGCATTGCCACTAATTTATAATTTATCTTCAGTCTTAGGGAAAATTCTCATTTAAAAATCTTGCAGTCAAAGGTCTACTTTAATATCAGTTTTCATACAAGTTTCTCCTTAGAAATTACATATAATAAATGGAATTGCCAAAAATAGCTTAGAGAAAGAGCTGGGGAAATAAAAAGGTAAGCATATTTTCTATGGGAAACAGAGGGAATATGTCGTGGCCAAAAAGACTAATCTGTGATAAGTCTTAGTAGCTGGAACCACATACAGACATAGCATTCAAAATTAAAATTGTCAGACAAAGTAAACAACATTTCAGTTCAATGGATTATAGTCATCCCTTTGATTTCAATGTAATTTTGGGGGTTATCTAGTTAGAGCAAAACAGAACTGGGTAATAAAGTTAGTTAAAATTTACAGACAAAACTATATTTGTGCCTAGAGTGTGCACTATCAGGAATTTTGCCAGTTCAGTTCTCTACATTTACCTTTATAAACTGTAGTTTGGGAACACATGATTTGGCTATTGAAATGTTACTAATTGTAAAAAAAAAAAAAAGGAACTAAGGAACTCAGCAGACAATGGAATCTTTGGCAATTGTCAGCAACAAAAAAATGTAAGAGATAATATACATATATTATAAATATACATAAACATTTATAATGTACGTTTAAAATATGATATTTTGCATGCAAACAATAACTGAAGCAAGTAAAATTATTCGCAATAGTTGCTGAAACTTATACGGCAGTCTCCTAGCACCAGAGTTTGGTCTTTGTTCTCTCTCTTTCTCGATGTCTCTCTCTCTGGCAGACAAAAATCCTAGATGATAGGATATTAGGTATCAATTGGTCTGTAACTGTAACTATCAATGTATTTTTAGGAATTTTGTAAAATCTTTTTTCTTTTCCCAGCAAATAAAATTGATATTGCTGCTGAAATTGTAGGAAATGTTCGTCTTACAAATAAAACAAGTTTCATGATTAGCTTTTATCTCTCATCTGTAAAGCAAGATGCAGGACCATTGAGAACTTCACATTTTATAGTCAAAACTAGGCACAGGAATAACTAACATTACTTTCAGAAGACTTTGACGACCTTTGGTCTTTCCTATCTCTGTGAGGAATCACAGTAAAAACTAAAATCAACAACACAAAGAAAGAAATATCTTTTAGGGGGATCATATCCTCTGGGTTTCCTAGTGTGTCTTATCATTCATGTTTGTCTTCCAAATTGTAAGCCCTGTAGGGAATGGATTGTTTTGATATCTGTGTGTTGTGCAAGGTCAAGGATACAGTCAGTGCTGAGTAAATAAGCAAATGGTGGTCAGTCAAAATCATAAAAGACATACATAAAAAGTTACATATACATATCTTTGTATAAACAGTGGCTAGGAATTCAAAACTTATGTTCTCTATCCCATCAGACTTTGACCCTAAAATGACATTATGCCTTTTGAAGGCACTTCTTGGTTTTTGTTGTTTATGTTTTTTTTTGTTAAAATGAAAGATGCTAATGATAAGTCAGTACTAATCCTCCCGATCTATTTGTGGTAACTTGTTTGTGATAGAGCATGATAATCCTAGTTGTTTTTAATGAGAGTTCTACAATTTTATGTTTCGTTTTCAAGGATACTTAGAACAACATCCCTTTAGTGTACAATTCTGTATAGAGCATTTAACAACAGCAATAGAAGTTCTGTAAGAAGAGGCGTTCCCTCTATTATTATCTGAACATTGTATATTTAATTTTGAAGGCAAAAGCTTTAAAAGTGCTGCATAGTTTCCTTGGAGAATATAATATTCTTGGATAGTTTTTTTAATACATCATCCTGTGATATGTTGCAGCAAAATGTAAAAGCAACAAGTAAAGTAGAAAACTGATAATGTTAAAGCATGATCATCTAACATCTACTATTATGTGTTCATTCCTCAGATAGTGGGTGTCTCCTGATATTCTACAGGCAGTGTAAGATCTGATAATCAGGTGTCTGTGGTACCATTCACTATTGAGGAAGCACCAAAAAACCATTATAAGTCTTTGTTTTCTGTTCATGACTGAGTAATGTGCCAATTACTTTGTTTGAAATATTATATATAAGTAAAGAAGACTCCATACTTCATTTTCTGTGACAAACTTCAGCCATAATAATTCAGCTTCACTCTAGTTCTCAACAAATAAACTCAGGAAAATGAGCTTTATTTGTATTTTACAGGATAATGCCTATGTATCAAACATGACTTCTGCAGTCCCTTTAAATACTCCATCCACATTCAAGAAGACATAAATGCTTCCAAAACTACAGTTTTCAGATTTTTGACAGGAAAGGTTTTTCAGATTTTAGTGCCCAAAGAATTTGAAAATGGTGCATTCTCTCAAAACTCACAGAGAATATAAGATATCCTCATAGGTCTATTGTACAATCTCTTTCCATCCCGTGGAATGGAATTGCTTGTTTCTGATAAACCCTGGTTTCAGGGATTCTAAGCCTGGCTCTTCTCCCCACTGGGATCTCTCCTCCTCACTGCCTTCTAAAGGGTACAGATGAGGACAACAAATAAGCTTGACTGAATAAAGGAAGAGCATAAATCGGATGGGGACAAAAGAAAATCAGTCAGTTCTCGTGAGGGAAGAGATAATCCTTGTCCAGGCAGCAAACATGTGGGATGTGAGGAGATTTCATTTGAAAAAGGGTAAGCAGGTCGGGTGCAGTTGTCTAAAGCTGTCTTTGGGTGTGAGCAATATTAATGAAGCCTCATTTTCCATCTGCTCTCTCATCGGGGCTACTACTGAAGCTCTACAGGCTAAAGTTGGCTTGCAATAGGTTGTGGAGCTCCTCACCCAGCATACAGAGCCTGTGCCAGTGCTAAATGCTTAGTGGATTTGTGAGGCCCAGCTGTCCACAGCTGGACTAATCATCTCTGAATACCAGAGGGCACTGCTGGCATTTTCTGTAAGGCAATATAGAAATCTTGGTCTGGAGCATAAGGTGAATTCAATGCTTATATATTTCTGTGTTGGAAAACAGCTTCTTTTTTTATTTTTACTTAGACTGGCAGGATAAATAGTCATTAAGATCACACCCTGGAATTCACTGCATTTAGGGGCCTTCTGTCCTCAAATCTATTTTCAGCACAAGAAACAACACCAGTGTTGGAGATACAGAGCTTTAACACAAGTTACTCTGGAAATTACGGTAGCTGGAATCTCCAAGACCTACCAGTTATCATGAGTTCCTATTGTAAACAGCAAAAGATTTTACCTATATGAAAATTAGGACATAGCAAAAAGCGTACTTTCAGGAAGAAAAAAAGATGAAGTAATTCTATTCTTTGTTGAAGTTTTTTAAAAAATGGTAACAAAAAACTGCTTCAGCAGTGGTTCAGAGTGTTTGGGGTCATATACAATATTTGGTAGAATAAAATTGACATTGATCTAGAGGACATTTATGACAGATGAATCTGATACCTGGCTTGACCCTGCCATTTTTTTTTTGTTGTGTGGAATAATTCACCACTACTGGCTGTATGGAGCCACTAATACTGCAGTTAAACATCATTGGCTGGACTTTTTAGCCAGAAATATATTTGCACCTGTAATAAAAAGGATAGAAACATAAAGAGAAAGCATTGCTGAAATATTCTTGCATATTTTATTAGGTATTTATAATGGTATGTATCTATATATGTCATATGTTTTTTATATGTGAAGAAATATGGAAGAGATTGATAGCTAAAATCTTAAAGGTACTTAATGGGAATGAAAGTATTTGCCTACAGTTGAATTCTAAGTTTGGATTTGTTGCCTTTAGTACAGAAAGATCCAAATTCTTACAGTAAATTCATGGCTCCTCTGGAAAGTAACTTTTTTATTATTTTTTAATCCTTCATCAGTAGGTACAGGAAGAGGCAGGTAGAGAGTATCTGAAGAAGCAGCTTTAATTTATTGTGAACTTTTCCTCATCAAAATCAGAGACAAGCTACCCTGCATCCCCATCACTACTGTTTTACCTCACCTACTTTCCAACTAGTTCATTCTTCTCTGATCTCCCTGGAGTAGAGATGAGCCTATACCATGTTCCTGTGGTCTCATTTCCCACTCACAGAAATTTGCTTTACAGTAGGAACAGGATTTCAAAAAAAAGGTCAGACAGATGGAGACAGTGCAACTTGGAGCAATACGCTGATAATAGATAATATGTTAATGAGTATTCTTGATTTTCTGTAGACTAGGACATGCTTTAAATGTGGTTTTCAGATGTGACATAAACATTCATATTTTTCCATAAGAAAGTGCATGATATTAATATTTTTTTACTGAATATGCAAATAAATAATGGCCAGTCTTCGCGAGCGAAGATTTGGGAAAGGTCATTGACCCTTC
>NW_016690255.1:5129386-5144861 GCF_001604755.1 Lepidothrix coronata | reverse complement strand
TCCATCTGCCCGGGGGGCTGGGAATCGAACACGAGTGGCAGCGGTGAGAGTCCTGCACCCTAACCACTAGACCACTAGAGGCCCCATGCAAATAAATATACTTTAGAATATGTGATAAGGAGAAATTAAAACCTTAAAAATGAAGTTAATAAGCTATGATGGTCAGTCAAAGATCCGTGAGTGGGTAGAGACTTTCTATCTCTCAATGTTTGATGCCAGAGAATCGAGATGAAGTGGCTTACAACATACAATAACTTGGTACTTTTTTTATATTTTCCAGTTTCTAGCTTCCTGAAACTTCCCTCAGTTTCACAGGATGTACAATTTGGCAGTATAGATAAATAATAGTGTATAAAAAAATATAAATATAAATATTTTATGCTAATATCTATAAAATATAGTGTACCACTTAGTGCATAAGCACTTTTTTTGGTCTACAATTTAAAACACAGTTTTAGAAACAGGTTTTTAATGTATTTTTATATTTGACTGGTCTTCTTTTTTTTTACGCCTGCATTGCATACCACAGTTATTCACACCAAAAAAAGCCCCAAACCACGAATGGATTTGCATCTTCCAGTGTCTTTTACTGGAAATAATTTATCTATTAGTCCAGAAAAGCACTTAAAATTTGTAAAACCAAAGCAATATTCAGAGTAATGAAATGGACTAAAAATATTGGCCAAGGGCTTTTGAGATATGATACATTCTATAATTACTATATAGAATAAAAAAAGCATACGTGCAAATCTGTATGATGCTCCTGACATTCCAGTAATTGCACCTATCCACACCACCTCAATATTTAATCTAAGATGGAACTTATCTTGGGGAAAAAGAATCTCTATATATATCTTAAATAATTTAAAAAACACTAAATAAAACAAGCCCAGAACTCAAATCATAATGTAAGGAAAACAGTTTAAAATATCTCCTGATAGGTCCCAAACTGGTAGCAGAATATGTGGCCAGCATTTCTAAGCAAAGCATAAACTCTTGACCACCTCACGATCATAGACCTGCTGGTAATAGATTTTCACTTTAGAATATCAGCATTTTAGTCATTCACTTACAAATCTATACACATGAGATTGGTGGCAAGGACTTCTTTAAGTATATTTTCTTCACTGAAGTAAAAATGTGACAGCCACCATAATAAAAACAGAGAAATAAAAAAAATCCTCACATGGGTAAGATCCTAAGTTCCTGTACAGCACAATTGCTCTCAACAGACATATAAAAATGTTCTATACAGCACTCTGCTGAGTTCTGGTATTGTGATACTGCTGTTGGAGGCTAATGAACAACCTCATGACACTTTTGGAACTGCAGTGATAAGCCCCTAAAAAAATACATTGTCTTAGTGCATATTGTTTCCTTCCATGTCTTCCACTTGAGGAGTAGCCTGTGCCCAACACAAAGTGTGTCTTTTTTTGGCCATCGAATGCTCTGTTCCTTTCCTAAAAGGATCATGGTAAGTCAGAAAGCATTTGCAGACAGCTGGTGCTATACCAACTATTTTTTTGCAACAAATGGGGAACACAGGGTGTCTAATCTGAAGTCTGAGCTTCAGTCCGTCACTATAAAAATCTAGCCATGCAACATTAGATGAAGAACCTTTGGGTTTTTTTAATTTCACTGGGGAAATGATCTGAGTTAGAACTAATTTTCCTCTCATGCTATTTGATCTGGATCAGATGTCCAAGCTGTTCAGTACTCTAAGTATATGAGCAATTTTGCTGGTGCACAGGAATGAAAAGTGAGAGGATGAGAACGGACAAAGCAGAAAAATGAGGCAACTTCTTTTAATGGCAGCACCAGTCTGTCACCTTGGGTGTAACACAACCCCCTGGAGTGGAGTCACATTGGGAACTGTTTGTGTATGTGACAGCCTGGTCTGAGAGGAAAGAGACTTTCAAAAATTCCAGACAAAATGATATATATATCCAGGGAAACCCTTGACTTGGGTTAATTAGCTTAGAGAAAACTGAAGGATTGCCCCATGTACTTTATTTTTACTAGATCCCCATTTTGTTCCTTCTTCACTTTCTCCTCCGTTCTTTCTCCTGCTTTGATTTAAAGACAATTTTACTGGTTTTTCCTTTCTGTATTCTTTTTTTAAATTTTCTCTTCTTTTCTTCTTTTAGAATTTCTGATAAAGAGATATGATTGCAGATCATTGCAAGCACATTCCAGTTTCAGTAACTTTTTGGGGGATGATGCAGCTCTGGTGAATAGTTGCTGGAAGACAGGTTTAAATGTAGAGTAACTCTCTTAAATCATCATCCCTGTAGAGTCAATTAAAGTTACCGGACAAGGAGCCCATGTGCCATCAGTAATGATTATAGCAGGTCATATATATGAAAAACACTTGATTTTTTTTCATAGAACACAACTGTTTGAAATCTGCTCCTGCATTCTGCAGCATAGAGGCAACTGTGCTACTTCAAAGTATAAGGACAGAAGGGCTCAGTAACAATATATTGTGTCACTGTCCAATTAAGAAAAGCAAAATAAAGTTCCTGAAATAGCTTTCAATTAACACTTACTGCATGGCATAGTATATCTACTTTCTTAAAGGGCCATTAATTGTTAATATACTGCAATTAGGCCTTAAGTATGTGATTAATATTCTATTAGATGCTTATTTAATGTTATTTGGCATTCATTACCAATGAATAGATATTTAATTGAAGGCTGCTTCCTCCTTAGCAGAATGGCTGATCTCCTTTTGCCCCTTCCATGATTACTTTCTGCTATTTGTTTTTCTTCAGAGCATTGCCTTTAAGGTTGTAGAATTATTCTTCTTCTTGTGGTTCACTTGGCTAAGCAGAAAATAACCAGTTTTTCATTCCATAATACCTATTCAGATAAGTGTGCTAGGATTATAGATGCATCGAAGCACACAAAAATTAATTCAGCAAAATATATCTTAACCCCCAATATACAGGGTTTGATGAAAGAAAGTAAAAATGTCACAGTGCTTTTTTTCCTGCTCCCTCCCCTTTTGTTCCCTTCCTCCACCCCCTTCTTCTCCAGCATTACCAGCTGTAATAGATGTGAGTAGGGCAAATGAGGCAGAGAAAATATGGCAACAAATAAATATGGTAATATGATTGCCTTATGGAGAAAACTTTAAAATTGCTTTCCAACAAGATGAACCTGCTTCTGTTATGTGATACACAAAGCTGATGCAGATGGGAGAGATTGTGTGAGTTACAAATCATACTACCCTCATGAGGTCGACACCCCACTGGTTGGAATTTGCATTCACAATTGTCCTCTTTCAGTTTAAAATCAGATAGCATAAAAAGAAATTGTCAAGTCAATTGCTCCATGTCCAGCTTGAGATACATAAAAGGGGTCCAGTATTCAACAGCAGCAATAATCTAAACCTTGAAAAGCCAGCCACCTTGAAAGTTTTTCCTGTTGTGTTGGCAAAAATGACTAATCACTAAGCACAAAACAGTTTTGAAGGACCATTAGCTGCACTCATATTACTAGGTGGTCAATAAACAAGCAAATTCACTAAAATGTGTTTCACACTGTTGAATGAAGTTTGAATATATTCACATCTCGGATTTATTTGTTAGATTCAGAAAGAAGATGAGTAGTAAAGAACAACATAAGGAATAAAATTATGAAAATATGTTCAAAAGTTAAGGATAAAAATTTTGTGTTGGAGCATGTACAGCTGATAAAGGTCTGGGGCACAAATTTTATGAGAAGTGGCTGAGGGTGCTGGGGTCATTTAGTCTGCAGAAAAGGAAGGATGCTCTTACAAATTGTCCACTGAGTTATTAGTTTAGTAGAATACCAATATTGACATGAATAAAATAACCCCTCATGGTTCTTTTCACCTTTTTTTAAAAAGAGTCCTACATTTGGATGAAGGATTAGGGAACTCCAGGAACATAAGTTAAGCTCTCAGAACTTTTTCTTTTTCTTTCTTTTTTTTTTTTCTTTTTTTCTTTTTCTTTTTCTTTTTCTTTTTCTTTTTCTTTTTCTTTTTCTTTTTCTTTCCTTTTTTCTTTTTATTTATTTATTTATTTTATTTTCCTCTAGATGATCAATTATACAAAGAATGCTAACATCAGTTATGAGACACAGGATAGATCTGAATAATGAAAAAAAATAACAGTACATTAAAATAACAATACAATAAGAATATTCCTGTTAGACTGAATTCAGAGCTGTTAATTAATACCTAATTATACATAATCATTTCTTGGGGAAAAAGAAGAAACCCTCAAATGAGGTTTATAGAGGAAACGTTTCAAAGGCAGAGGCTACAGTCATTAAATGAAGAGCCAAAGCTATTTTTCAATCAGATTCAAGTCACTTGTTCTCTTAATAACTGAATACATGATTAGATATGTTTATAGGTTTAACTCTGAAGCTTTGAAGGCTGGTCCATGGTTCTGTCAGTGCAGTCTGGCTCTATCAAGCCAAGGTAGGCTAACAACTCATCCAGTTGATCTGTTGGTGTTTTATGCTCTGAATTATCTAAAACATAAAAATTTTTACCTTGAGCTTCAGATTAATTTAATCACCAACACTATTAACAGAAGACAGTGTGGCTTTGAGGACCAGTGCAGCCAGAACTACTTTGCCTGGCTGCATAGTGATAGCCAATTTGTTTGTGGGAAACCTATTTCTGCAGTGTTTTAAACAGATCACTCTCTTCATATTTCTGGTTAATGCTTGCCTGCCAGGGCTTGACCTAAATGCATTATTTCAAGAAGTTTTATAAAAAAATGCTTTTGTCTCTAGTCATCGCTATTGACTTCTTGTTAATTGGGATTGTACTTCATTGGTAAACAGAAGGCACTGTTGTATTCATTCTGTTGATTTGTACCTGTCTGCTCTGGGTTAATGGCATGATTAACAAATATTTCACACTGAATTTCCACTATCAGAAGAGCAATATTATTCAGTGACTGACTTTTACCTTAGACTTTAGTTCAACTCATTCCTGTTTGGCTTATCTAGAAAGGGAAATATTAACCTTAAAAAACACAAGTAATTATATTTCAGCAATGTGTAGTATTATAGTGATATTTATTCAGCTCTTCACTCCCTTAGTAACTTCCTGCACCATAACTTGGCATCTTTTTTTTAAGCTTACATCTGACATTTGCCTACCTCTGAGTATTCAAAAAATGCTCCAAACGGTACTAATTTCAGATGGTTAGACATTTCAAGCTAGGAATTCCAACTGGCTGCATAAGCTTTGAATAGTCTAATGTCATTAGTTTACAGCTTCCTCTGACCCTTCTGTTTTTGTTATATGTTTCATGACCAAATTCAGCACAGGAATACAGCATGTGCTTAGTATTAGCAATACTGAATTGAGATTTCATCAACCTTTGACCTAACATTGTACTGACTGTTTCTTATTACATTTTCAGGCTTCTTTCACCTTAGACTAGTGTTTGCTAGTCCCTTTAAAATGAGTCTGTCCTTTGTAACTGAATCCTAACATAACTAAATTTCCCAGGAAATTTTTAAGCAAACTGGGAGGAAAAAAATTCTTTGAATGTTGCCACAGTCTTGATTCTGAACTTCACAACTGCAGCCATCTTAAAGTGAAGAAAGAGAAGCCATAGCAATTAGAAATATTAATTTCTGTTAGAAAATGTGGATTTTATTTTGAAAACATTTAAGGAAAGAAGAGAAGTGGATTTTCATGTTTGCGTGCTTTTCCCCATTAAGCAAGAAATATCTGATTTTGATAAGATATTTAGATACAATTAACAAGATCATTCTGCATAAATCCTCAAAATATGTGTAATTGTAATAAAATGAAAATTCTCTGTTTTCAGTACAATTCCTATATGTGGGACTTGCCCATGTAGTGGAGACGTCATGGTTACACTGAAAGACAGGAAAGAAAAAAGAGGGTTATTTCATGTCATACACTTCAGCTGAATATTAAGCACTACAGATTCCCATTGTGAAAGAGGAAAAGAGTGCACATCAGGCAGAAGAATATGTTCATGAGCAGTATGGATATGAACATTGACCTGTTGAAGCCGTGCAGAGGAGGGGCACCAAGATGATTAAAGGGATGAAGCACCTCTTCTACACAGAAAGGCTGAGGGAACTGGGATTGCTCAGCCTGGAAAAAAAAAGGCTTTGGACTGACCTAACTGTGGCCTTCCAGTACCTGAAGGGAGCCTACAAGAAAGGTGAAGACAGACTATTTAGCATGTATAATGGCCAGTCTTCGCGAGCGAAGATTTGGGAAAGGTCGTTGACCCTTCGAGCCTGCGCAGTGGATTTTTTAGGTGAGACCCAGCGTGCGCTGAACTGAGCCCACCCTTTAATCCTGAGGTTCATCTGCCGGGGCCGAGCAACCTTGGACAGTGGCAGTGAGGGTCTCAGGATGTAGGTTTGTTTAGAGTGACCTTCTCTTAGATGGATTGCCTCACAGGGCTAATGAGCTCCATCTGCCCGGGGGGCTGGGAATCGAACCCGGGTCGCAGCGGTGAGAGTCCTGCACCCTAACCACTAGACCACTATTTAGCATGTAGGACAAGGGGAATAGCATAAACTGGAAGAGCATAGGTTTAGATTAGATATTAAGAAGAAATTCTTTACTTTGAGGGTGATGAGACACTGGAAAAGGTTGCCCAGAGAAGTTGTAGATGCCCATCCATGGAAGTGTTCAAGGCAAGTTGGATGGGCTTCTGAGCAACCTGGTATAGTGGAAAGTGTTCCTGGCCATGGCAGGGTGAGGTTGGAACTAGATGAGCTTCAAGGTCCCTTCCAACCCAAGCCATTCTGTGAATCTGTGATTCTATGATTCCGTAATTCTGTGATTCCATGACTCTACATTAGCTATTCCTGTCTTCCCCATGCAAGAAAACAAGATCAAAATAAGCTAAACAAGCTCTTCCATCCTAAGTGGCTTTTTTACCCATAAATGTAGAAAATAAACAAATAAAATATGGTACTCAATGTAATACTCCTCATCTAGTTGTAATACTCGTGTAAGTCTTCTCCCAGCTCTGTTTTTCCTGATGGCAGTCCTCTCACTTTTAGCAGGGTGACACTCTTAACAAGCTTGCTACTTGCTCTGTGCTCTTCTAACCATGGCTGTTTCACTGATGGTGGTTTTATGTCCTTCTAATTTAGAATCAGCAGTCACCCCCACCCAGCAATCTCAAGGACATATGAGCACCTTCTAATTTCAAAATCTAATCAGCTGTTTCCACCCACCTTTAAAGTCTCACACAGACAATTACAGTGGACAATGGCCAGGAGACAATAAACTGCATTAAAACACAGAGAAAGACAGAAGCTAAAATCTGCCTGATGCACTACCCCCAACCAATATATTAATTCTATTGGCACAGTATGGAAATCTTCAGCAAAACACCCCCAGTATGACCTTTCTAATAAGACATCAATAACAGTAAAGTGGGAAAAAAAGAGATGTGTGTGTCCTTTTTGAACTTGAGGGAGTGCAAGTTGAGTACAATCCATATTCTGTTACACTTCACATTCTCACTCCCTATACTTCTGCCTGGCTGCCTGAATAAACTCTCAGTTTCATGGCCAGTGTAAAATACAAGGTTAAGGAGAAATGACCATTTGGCCTTCATTTTATTGTAGATTGTTACTAAAATGTTTGCCTTTGTACTGTTGTTTGCTTTTGGTTAAGAGCTGAGCTCTTGTGGTTCACCCAGATGTGCCCTGGAGTCTTCTGTCCTTCCAACTTATCACTTGACAGCAATGATTGTATAGTGTAATTAAAAGTCAATGCTAGCTTTTGGGATATATGCTATAATAAAAGAACCATCTGAAATTAGGACTTAAATAATGAAGGGTTCAGGGACATGTAGGCTGGTATTTGTTATGCATTTTAATAGAGGAAGTTTGCAGCTAATTGGAGGCTAACTAAACCCTTTGGACACATTTCAAGTCACATAAGTCCTTTTTTTTCTCCCCAAGGAATCTGATAGGCCATGCAGCTTAGTACTGCCTTTTTCTATCTTAATTACCACATTGAATTGTGCTAATGTAGGTTTACTTTAGAGGCATGTGTTATGATTATAATCCGGGCAAGAGTTTCTACTACCGTCTTCACAATCTAGTTTAAACACCTCTCCATCTGCAAATAGTAGAAGAAAAAAATTAAAGACCAATTTGCTTCTCAAACTAATGCCTTGTAACTCATGCACATGTATCTAGAGAAAGTAGGTCACCTGAGTTACTCTGACCCACCCCAGCAGCTTGTAAACAATGTCGTTGTTATTTTGCATTTAAGATATTATTAAATCTGATTTTATATATTATATTTTCATTGGGCTGCAAGAATGGTCCTTGCCAGTCTTCATAGTGGCTCTGAAGAGACTCATCTGATTTAAATATGTTAAGCCTGTGAATGGAAATCTGTATTATTCAGGGCTAACAGGGAAAAAAATGTTATGACAACCCCATTTATTTGCTGCTTGTGGAATTTTGCAGTTTTGCTCAGTGAACCCAGTAGGCTGACCTTCATAATTCAGGCTGAAGTTAGGGAGAAGAAGAAGCACTTTAAAAGAAAAGTGAAATACAGACCTGTTGTGTTTTGTAAATGTCAGCAGAAAATGCTGAATAATACTAAAATCACAAACAGCAACAAATCTCTCATACTTTACCATACTTTGCATACTTTGGACACACATGCACAACTTTTTTAAGGAATTAGCAGAATGGTTGAGTTTAAAAAAAAATAATTTGATCTTGGGGTTTTTTTGAGGTTAACATTCAAAAATTTGATCCAAAATGTTATAATTACCTCATCTCCAGTTTTCCATGAAGCAAAGTGGTTTGTGTGAGTATATACAGGCAGAATTCCAAGTCTGTAGTTACTTCTCTATTCTATAGAGATATTGAGGCTTTTTTGGCCAAGAAATCTCCAGCAGCAAACATACAATCTCAGCAAACTTTGGTCTTTTTCTCCCTTTCCTACCTCCAAAAATTACATGATTTTTGGTACATATGCGCCAAGGATTTTCATTCATAGCTACCTAAGCTGTATTTCAGGATAAGGAAAAGGCCTGTCTTCTTCTACTCTCTTGAGTTGCCTATTTATTGTTGTAGCAGTCTTCTGACTTCCCGACATCACTGTGCACTGTTGTGCAATGCTGGAATAGTTTGGATAACCCACATGTCTTGTATCGCAAGATATATTTGGTGCACTTATGTTATTTTCAATTTCTGCAAGATCAAGAAACAAAAAAGGCATTAACTTGTTTCTCAAGAGGCTTACATATCCTTGTCCTTCTAGGTGAAAAGTCTGAGGAGATCCCCGCCCCAAGTTTCTGTGTGTTAAACCCTCTGATTTTTATCATCCTTCTCCTTGAGGAAGGAGGGCTGCTTTTTCTGTGCCCAGTAGTTTGCTGGGGCTTGGCACAAAAAAGATGACAGATACCCTATTCACATCTTGGTCAATGTGCAGAGAATATTATTGAATAAAATTAAGTGTTCTGACTAGTGGATGACAGAGCATGTAATCAGGAGCAGGAAATAACACTGGACTTGGAAAAGGATGGGACATGAAAATGCACTGAGTGTATAACTAAGAGTTGACCTCAGATCTTCTTCATTGTTGCTGCAACAGCCTGCCTTGCTGTTAAGGCGACATGATTTTTGGAAAGTGAGAGTGAACAATTTTTCCTTGTCATCCCTTTCCTGGTTCTTCATCCTCTCTCCCTGTTCTTTCCTCTTTGCTTATCAATGCCACAGACAGTTCTCCTGTCAAAACCCACTCTTTCATTTCACAGTCTCACAGTCGAGCACTGAATATTTCCAATGCAGAGGTACTCCTTCTGTTATTGCTTTTTGAAAATACTTTTTCCAGAAAGAAACTAGTTTGGCCAAATGTAAAAAGGGAGAAAAATTTACTGGAGAAATAATAGTAAAACAAATGTGCTGGTGATATTTGGAAAAATACTGGCATCCAATTCTGGCTGAATTCAAACAATTACAGCTCGCAGTAAAACATGACAGTCTTAGTATTTAGTCTGAGGTCAACCACTTTTCATGCTTATATCTGATGCATTCTACATTTTATAGAGATCATTAGCTGCCTTCAACAGTTCTGTAGAGGGACAAAATACATTTTCTCACATATTTTGTATCAATTACATATAAGGGTATAGGTCTTGTTTTACTCTTCTTTAATTTAAATTGACATCAATTAGATATTAATTAAATTTCTCCTTGATCAATTCGTTTTATACTTTATTGGACTTTCTTATCTTTACAAAAATTTTTCCCGAATATGATTTCTTGTGTTCTGTGCAACAAAAGATTTTTTTTCTGCTTCTTAGTTTTTGAGTTGATTCACATATTCTTTGACAAGTTAAACCATCTCACGTAGGTCTGCTCATGCGCAGTAGTTTCCAACATTCTTGTCCTTCATTATGCTTACCCTCTGTGCCTTTCCTTCATAAATTGATAGATCTAAGCCTGACAGAGTTCAAAAAGCATTTCAGTGATACCCTTGGGCACATGGTATGACTCTTGGAGATGGTCCTGTGCAGGGCTAAGGGTTAGACTTGACGATCCTTGTGGATCCCTTCCAACTCAGCATGTTATGTGATTCTGTGCTTCCTCCATTTGCATTGCCTCCTCTGTTCCATTTTTCCCCTGACTGGACAAACACAATCTGCCTAGGTTTTTCTTTTTATTTCATAATACTATTTTGATTTTAACAGTGACTTGTAAAATATAGCCATAGAACATTTTGTATTTAGTTCTCCTTTTCATCTCTGACTCTATAAATTAGATTTTTTTCCCAAGTACTGTCAATTTAGTTGTTCTTTTGCAGATTAAACACAATTCCATTTTCCTGGCTTCATCTCTGTTCTCCCTCTGAAGACTTTTTCATACAATTCCCATATTTTCTAACATTTCAGTATCTATTAACCTCTGCCTCTTGACTGGCAGCTGAAACTTCAGTTTAAATCCTGAAATATAACTGAAGGGTCACAAAAAACAAAGATAATGAAGATGGTAGATATGACACCATACTGTGAATATGCCTGAGTGGTGCATAGAGGTCATCCTGGCAATTTATCTTTGCTTAGAATTCTTTTAACTAATTAGTTACCTTTTCCACTGAGTACTCACAGTCCTTTGGTATTCATAAGTTTGTTCTTTTGTTGTAGAGTGGAAAAAGGGTGCTTTTCTTCTTTTTTTTTCCTACTTGGGAAGCCCTCTTTAAATATAATTTCTTTAGTTTGAGGCAAGTTCAGGTGGCAGTGTAATACTGGTTTTGTACCATTATGTATTTATGAAGTTATTTCAAAAAAGTGTTTGTTGATAAGCAAAAACTCCACATTTTAACTCTAAAGTATACCTACATTACAGAGGTCTTACTGAAAGTTATATGTCTTAGTGAGAGTCTACATATATAACCTTTTGAGTAACTCCCTGAATAAAAAAATTTGGAATGATATTTTCCTGCATCAGAGCCATCCCCACAGGTGCTTTATGTACTTCTGTTTTCTGTGCTCGGGGGTCACTTCAATTTTCCTAACACAATTTGCACATTTAGGCCTCATTTAGAACATTGTATCTCTAACTGGTATTAACAGAAATCTTTAAACAATCTTTTCTGGATTCATTTTCTTCTATAAAATTATCAAAAAAAGTTGAAGGCCAGTTCCTGTATCCCAGGAGGTGGGCAAAAAAGCATCAGAATGTACCTCACACTCTCTATCTCTTCACTGTTCTCCCTTTTTGTGAAGCAGCTGACTCTGTTCCAGTCACCTTGAACAGAAAAAGCAGAAGAAAGAACAGGATTATAGTATCTGATGATCTTTGCCCATTTTCTACCTCCTACTTACTTAATCTCTGAGAACTGGGTAAACAGTCTTTGCTTTTCCTCTGTTGATACATAGGCTGAGCAATGGCAAAGACAACCTAATTCTTGATGAAGTTCTTAGTGGGTTTTGAAATATCATTGCTGCTTGATCTGATGTTACCTTTTCATAATGGCTATGCAAAATGCTGGATGCTGTTTTAATAGCAAATTAAATTGAATGATAGTAAGCAAGCGGAAGACTATTCAGTAAAATATGTTTTACTGCTTCCCTGTATTTCAGAGAAGGATCAAAAGTTCCAAACATCACACATATTTCCTTGCAGAATATTCTGAGGCACAGTGGTGTGGCACTTTGGAATCAGAAGATAGATATAGCAATACTTATCAAACCAATACAATTCAATCTCAAGCTGACATGCAGAGCTTTATATGAAGACACATCATGTTCATGGAATTGATCAGATACAGCTTTATATACAAAAAGTAAGATCTGAAAAAAATCCAATTCCATGCTTGATCAGAAGCAAGGGACAAAAGAAAGACAAAGAAAGAAGCCAAGACAGATAGAATATGTGTTGAAATGAAAAAATAAATCAGACTAGTTCTATCCAGCAACTCAGCACGGTGGCATTTTTCTGTGACATGAACTGAATGGTAAGATTCCTGGATACGAGTAATGGTCACAACATGGGAATCCTGTTTTTGCAGAGAAGAGAAAAAACAAGTATACAGAGAAAATTAAAGGATAATATCAAGAGCACAGGGGGACCAACTGTTGGAATAAGGCTCAGTGGCACAGCATGGCTAGAAAAGGTTCTAGAGACAGAAACATAACCTTCCCTTTTTAACCACTACCAGAGCTTTCTTCTCCTTTTAGCCTGTGTGTGAAGCATCCTGTATGCTGAAGCAACCTGTGGCAATGAAGTTGATACTGAGTATGGTACCACTCAATATGGTACTACATAGTGTGATTCTTGGGTTGATCCTGTGCAGGGACAGGAGTTAAACTTCAATGATCCTTGTGGATCCCTTCAGGAGATTCTGTGATTCTACAACACTCCTTCTTTTGGTGAGTATAGCAGGATATGAATAAGAGATGAGGGGCAAAATAGCACCATACTCTTCAACAAGTCAAAGCTCTAGAAGCAGCAGCTATGTGGAAGACTGTCCTTGAGAACCAAGTGGCTATGACCTCACCTACTCTCCAGCTCAGCTGGAAAACTTTTGAGAGGGTACACAGTTATTTCTGCTCTGCAAGTATGTTGTCAAAGTAACCACTGCAATATAGACAATAGGGCAGGGCAAGCAGACTTTACAGCTTTGCACAATGTAGTTCAAGGATCATGTACAGTGTACATAAAAAAAAAAAGTGAGGATTAAGGTTCAGTACACTGAAATTCATCACCATGAATATTAACCCACTCTCTTGAAGTAACATTTTGTTGATGAGTCCCTAGCCAGTGATATTAAACAGTATACTAGCACTTGGGGGAAGTAGTATGATAGTCTATGATACAATATTATATTTAGGTGATCATTTAATTAGCGTAATGCAGTGTTATTCCTCAGCCAGACAACCAGAACCAAGATATAATTGTGAATTCCCAATGATATTTCAATAAATACTCTTTTAGATGAGCAGTGAGCTATAAGAGAGCCTAAGACTACTTTTGTCAAGATCATTCATTGCCGTTTGGAAGAATACCTCAAATTTATAGACATACAACTAAACCTGGAGTAAGGTTTTGAAAGCAATCTTTGCTCAATCCTGCTACTATTTGGACATGGGCATGTTTATTTTTCTATGCATTATTAAAAAAAATTGTCATCTGTGGCATTTTGGGGTTGAGAAATGATATGCAAAGGATGTCCTGAAAATGACATGGACTAGCAATTTGTTAAATAGATATAGAGAGCTGCCAAGTTTGGAAAATTTGGATCTAGATCCTCTGGCAGAATATTCACAAAAATGAGATAACATATACAATTTTTCACTCTCTAAACTGCTACCCTGAATATAAATTAGTGAAAATTACTGCAATATCCTATTTATTAATGACTGTCAATTAAATCCATTGGATCAAGATGAGAACCTGCCTTCCTTTTTGTTTTGTATATTATTAGTACTTTTATCATACACATGCCCATCTACTGCAGGGTGGGCAGGGAGGAGAGTATTAGAATTATTTACTAAAAATTAGTATTTGTAATAATAGAAATATTTCTGCATTAGACCTTAAGATGGTTTTGTGCTTGAAAAACAGACATTACTTCAATTACACAGAAAAGGAAATTGACAAAATCCTAAAGTTAAGTGGTTAAAATTGAGTCCATATTGTAAGGGAATATAAAAGAGCACAGGTTTTTTTCCTTGAGAAAGACCATTGCCAAATGATGACGTATGCATCGATGCACTGAAAGCTGTTAAAAGAGAACATAGAAAAGACAAATAAATTGGTAAATCCATCAGGCATTCATGACAAGCAAAAAATCCCATGTATCTGCAGAAGGATTTACTTATTTTCCTTTCTGGCCTCGACTCACAGCTAAATAGCTGAGGTTTTAAAAGGAGCAACAACTTTCTACTCTATAGTTGTTTGTGAAAAAGATTTCACTAGCATGAAGCAAAATCAATTTATAAAAAATAATCATTCATATGTCATTTCTCCTTTATTTTCTGTATGAGCAGAAGTGTCAGGAAAGGAGGAGAATTTTTCAATATGTCATTTTTTTTTTCCCACTGAAATGGTTCTGTTCTACATCTTTGGGATATAGCCTAATTTTTGATTGTGTGTATCAGTCTTTGCTTTTTGACTGTTAGCCAGACTACTGAGTTTGACTACAAACACTAACATAGCCCAAACATTAGATGACATTTCAAAGTAGCATCACCAATAATCAAATAAAGGACAAAATCTGAATAAGAAGTACTCTACCCAGGGGTTCAGTTTGATTAATTCACTCCCATATCCCTCCTCTGGGGTCAAACTGTAGCTGTTAAACAGTATTTTGAATTCATTTTCTTCCTGAAAGCTCAATCATTAAAGCATTTAGATGCTGTTTTATATTACAATAAATAAGGTCAGAATGATAATTTTAAGCTTTTGAGGGAATTTTTTAAGCTTTTGTGACTGCCCGCAGCAGTTGCATCTGCACACCATCACATTTTTTTCATGTATGATCAGATCTGTAGGCAAACCTGCCTCTTCAAACACCTTTATATCAGCATTTTTTATTCTTAAACATCTACATAGAATCATATATGCAGAATCTGTGCATATGTTTATGTTGAACATAGTAAAGAATTACAAGGATCAAAAAAAGGGGAGAATTGGCTTGGTGACCAAGACTCAACTCATCCTTGCTCCACGTTGTATAAGTACCCCAGGGCACACAACAGCAATGATTACACCTGCCTAGACACATAACACTTGTTATTTACCAGACAGTTTGAGCTAGAAGTTCTCCACTAGTGTTGGTATTGACCTGATCTCTCTACTTCTGCTCCTGAGCAGAAGGAAGGGAGAGTTACAAATGTGGTTTTTTAAACATTTGAAGAAGAAAGACCTTAATATATTGTACTTTTGAACAGACAGTGAATTATCACAAAGTGTGTTTGAAGTCCATTACTTTTCTATACACTTTTGTTTT